>NC_053022.1:348519642-348752452 GCF_003073215.2 Triticum urartu
CAATCAGTTGTTGGGAGGACTTGTAAGCCACATTCCTCGAAAATTTCCAAGGCACTTATGTGCGACCCCCAAACGCCGATGACCTAAGTCATGTAATTCAGCAGCCAGAGGAATCGGCCAGGCAATTCTGGACATGGTTCCTAACAAAGAAAAATCAAATAGTCGACTGTCCGGACGCTGAGGCCCTAGCTGCCTTCAAGCACAATATCCGTGACGAGTGGCTGGCCCGGCACCTTGGACAGGAAAAGCCGAAATCTATGGCAGCACTCACGACACTCATGACCCGCTTTTGTGCGGGAGAAGACAGCTAGCTTGCTCGTAGCAACAATATGACCAAGAACCCTGGTAATTCGGACACCAGGACAATAGTGGCAGGTCGCGTCGCAACAAGCAGAAGCGCCGCATTAACGGCGACAATGCTGAGGATACGGCAGTTAATGCCGGATTCAGAGGCTCTAAATCCGGTCAGTGGAAAAAGCAATTCAAAAGGAATCCTAGGGGGCCGTCCAGTTTGGACCGAATACTCGACCGCTTGTGCCAGATACATGGCACCCCCGAAAAGCCGGCCAATCACACCAACAGGGATTGTTGGGTGTTCAAGCAGGCAGGCAAGTTAAACACCAAAAATGAAGACAAGGGGCTGCATAGCGATGACGACGAGGAGCCCCGGCCGCCGAACAACAGTGGACAGAAGGGTTTCCCCCGCAAGTGCATATGGTGAACATGATATACGCAACCCACGTCCCCAAAAGGGTGCGGAAGCGCGCGTTAAGGGACGTATACGCGGTAGAGCCAGTCACCCCAAAGTTCAACCCATGGTCCTCCTGCCCGATCACCTTTGATCGAAGGGACCATCCCACTAGCATCCGTCATGGCGGATTCGCCGCATTGGTTCTAGACCCAATTGTTGACGGATTTCATCTCACTAGAGTCCTTATGGACGGCGGCAGTAGCCTGAACCTGCTTTACCAGGATACAGTGCGGAAAATGGGCATAGATCCCTCGAGGATTAAGCCCACCAAAACGACCTTTAAAGGCGTAATACCAGGTGTAGAGGCCAACTGTACAGGCTCAGTCACACTTGAAGTGGTCTCCGGATCTCCGGATAATTTCCGAAGCGAGGAGTTAATCTTCGACATAGTTCCGTTCCGCAGTGGTTATCACGCACTGCTCGGGCGAACCGCATTCACCAAGTTCAATGCGGTACCGCACTACGCATACCTTAAGCTCAAGATGCCAGGCCCTGGAGGAGTAATTACGGTCAATGGAAACACCGAATGCTCCCTCCGAACGGAGGAGCACACGGCGGCCCTTGCAGCAGAAGTACAAAGCAGCCTCTCCAGGCAGTTCTCCAGTCCGGCCACTAAACGGCCGGACACCATCAAGCGCGCCCGGAGTAACCTACAACAAGACCGCCTGGCACGATCCGAGCAGGCGTAGCAATGCGGCCCCAACCCCAACCCCCGCAAAAAGGCAACACCAGTACTTCGCGTACATAACTACGCTCTAGAGATACCATGGGTACAAGGGGAGGGGCACCATCACGGCACGCCCAAAACACGGCTCAAACCGTACCAGGGGCTGCCGATTTTTTAATTTTCTCTTACTTTCAGGACTCCATCCTTCGGAAGGCCTGTTCGGCATTTCAATTGCCGCACAAACGATGCAAGAACCAGGGAAGCAGACAAGCCACGCCGCATTACAGAACTCCCAGGTGGTCACTATCACGAGCAGTATACCTGTTCCGCATACTATTCCGCAACTTGCCCCTGGAACGGACATGTTAACTAGTCCAACCTTTCACTTATTGCATTATTTGTATCATTCTGCTTTGATCGCAGCCCTTTTTAATAAACAATGCATAGCTTTCGTCTATTTTTGCATTATCTTTTTTCTTTATATGTTCCTTAAAGACATGTTGCACCCGTACACGTTGGTACGGCCAAAATACGCCAGGGGCTTTAGTACCCCTCAATATGGTGTGAGAAGTCCAACACTTTAACAAGTGCGGCACCCTGAACTTATAGCATTATATGCATCGGCTCCGAATCATGTCTTGGGTCAATAGTTGGGTTTGCCCGGCTCCTATGTTTTGGTGCCTTACGTTCCGCTATATCGGCTAAGGTAGCACTAGGAGAACCACTGCGATTGTGCCCCAGTTGAGCTGGGTCAAGCACCTCAGTGGAGAAAGCTAAAACTGACTATCATGATGAAGCGAGAGCTGGTCGTTGTTCGAGAGGTTTTTCGAGTCCCTAAAGACTTATGCTGCTTAGGGCGAGGAGCTGGCTCTGTCCGGCCAAGGCGTGGATAGCGCCCCGAACTTGGTCTTCCGAATACCAGGGGCTTCGCCGAAATTTAAAATTATAGAATTCTATGGCTAAGTGAGAGTGTTCACGCATTATAGTCCGATTGCCTTGTTCATTGGGCTGAGCACCTCCCTCGAAGGACCCCAAACATGGGAAAAAGAGTGCTCAGGTTTATCCCCGAACACCCCAGCACTAGCGGCACGGGGGCAGAAGCCGACGACTCGCCATCTCTCAGAATTGATAAACAGCCGCACAGAAGGTAATATTTTAAATTCCAAAAGCATTGCTTAGCGCATATGAACAAGTTTTCAACGCACAGGACAAAACGAGCAAGTTTCACTCAAAAATTACATCCCTAGAACATTCATCTGCCACAAGGCAGGCACCCTTCAGAACATCCTTATAGTAATTCTCGGGCTTGCGATGCTCTTTCCTCGGCGGTGGCCCGTCCTTCACAAGCTTCTCAGCATCCAGCTTGCCCCAGTGCACCTTAGCACGGGCAAGGGCCCTACGGGCACCTTCAATGCAGACGGAGCGCTTGATGACTTCGAGCCTTGGACAGGCCTCCACCAGCCGCCGCACCAGCCCGAAATAGCTCCCAGGCAGAGCCCCTCCAGGCCACAGCCGAACTATGAGGCCCTTCATGGCCTGTTCGGCCGCCTTGTGGAGCTCGACCAGTTGCTTCAGCTGGTCGCTCAGGGGCACGGGGTGTCCGGCCTCAGCATACTGAGACCAGAACACCTTCTATGTCGAGCTGCCCTCCTCGGCTCGGTAGAATGTGGCGGCATCGGACACACTCCAGGGAAGATCTGCGAACGCTCCTGGAGAGCTCCGGATTCAGGTAAGTAACAAGTAACTCACGTTTATGTGTTTGCTTTGCATAAAGAATGCCTTACCCGCCGCTATCTTCTTCACCTCATCCAACTCCTGGAGGGTCTTCTGGGATTCTCCCTTGGCAGACTTGGCATTTTCAATAGCCACCGCGAGCTCGGACGCTCGCGTCTTTGAGTCAAGCTCCAAACTCTCATGTTTTTCCATGAGAGCCTGGAGCTCTTGCCGTACCTTGCCAACCTCAGCCTCATACTTCTCCCGCTCGGTGCGCTCCGAGGCCGCCCTCTTCTCGGCCTCGGCCAGTGCTTGCTTAAGGGTCGCCACCTCAGACGTGGCCCCTACAATAGCCACGATAATCCTGTCATTTTTTGCAATTGCACCTTTTTATATATATTTAAACAAGGTATTTCTTACCTTCATTGTCCTCGAGCTGCTTCTTGGCACGCCCGAGCACTTGCTCGGACCGCTCGAGGTTCTGCCTTAGCGTGTCCACCTCCGCAGTCAGTGCGGTGGACGCAAGCAGAGAAGCCTGCATACGCATATTGACTCATTTTTGTTAGACTCCTGCGAATTTTATTTGATCCTCTATTCAGCTTTTCTTTCCGAACGCTAAAGAGAGCATCAGGGGCTACTGTCTATGCGGTAATATTATTTACTCATTCTTTACTTACCTCAAAGCCTGTCAAAAGGCTAGTACAAGCTTCAGTCAGTCCGCTCTTGGCGGACTGAACCCTCTGGACCACCGCACTCATAATGGTGCGGTGCTCCTCGTCGATGGAGGCGCCTTGGAGCGCCTCCAATAGATTGTCCGGCGCCTCCGGTTGGACGGGGGTCACCGGCACGGTGGGCTTTCTCCTCTTGGAAGGAGATCCCCGGCCGGACTCTGGAACCTTTGAAGGTTCCGGAGCGGTGTCCGTCCTAGAGCCGGACTTGGAGCCCTGGGGGGTTTCATCCCCTTTACTCCTGGAGTCTGGGAGGTCGCCTTGTGGTGCCTCCAGGACCACCTCCTCCTGGCTTGGAACCTGTTGGGACAACACTTCGGTGTCGTCCGTAGGGCGGGAGGAGGAAGCCGTCGGAAGCGAGTTCACCTCCGAAGAGTCCAGTGAACCGCTCGACGACGCGTCGAGCCAGTCTTCGGGTGGGCTACATAAACACATTCGACGTAAGGGAAAGCTGTGCAATAAACGAATACTATGAATTACTCTGGTATCCGGATACTTACGATTTTGCCAGGGGCTTGGCCCTAGGCTGCCACTCCTCTCCGCCGTCGTCGGCGTCGGTGGAGTAGTCCGGAGGAAGGGTTTCCCCTTCTTGGACCCTCCGGCCTCCCCAGAGAGGGCGGCCTTCCTTTTCTTCTCTCCTCCCGCTGGAGGGGGAGAGGTCTCTTCTTCTTCCTCCTCGTCTTCACGGGAGGAATGCGCCTCGGAACCGTCGAATGATGGATCCGACACCTCCTGGCGCCGGGCACTCTTTCGAGTCCCCGTGGCCTTTTTAGCGGCCTTCTTCTCCGGCACCACATAGGGTGCCGGAACCAGCAGCTTCGCCAAGCGAGCGTCCGCTGGGCCTTCGGGCAAAGGAGCCGGACAGTTGATCTGTCCGAACGTCACCTGCCAGTCCTGTTAAAGGTAAGGGAGCTTAGATCCCGCATGGAGTCAAACTATGAGAAACTGATACCCTGTAAAAGGAAAAAACAGCTTACCGCGAGAGCGTGACGCTGCGCACTGAATCCGCGATCCTCGGTAGCGGATGCGGGAGCCTCGGTGCCCTTGAAAAGCACCTTCCAGGCATCTTCGTATGTCGTGTCGAAGAGCCTGCTCAGAGTCTGGTGCCGCGCTGGGTCGAACTCCCACAGGTTGAAAGCCCGTTGTTGACATGGGAGGATCAGGCGGATGAGCATAACCTGGACTACGTTGACAAGTTTGAGCTTCTTGTCCACCAGGGTTTGGATGCAGGTTTGGAGTCCGGTCAGCTCTCCTTTTTTTACCCCATGACAGGCCTGTCTCCTTCCAGGAGGTGAGCCGCGTAGGAGGTCCAGATCGAAACACAGGGGCTGTGACCCATTCGGGGTCGCGTGGCTCGGTGATGTAAAACCACCCCGATTGCCACCCTTTCAGGGTCTCCACAAAGGAGCCCTCGAGCCATAGGACGTTGGCCATCTTGCCCACCATGGCGCCTCCGCACTCCGCCTGGTTGCCGCGCACCACCTTCGGCTTGACATTGAAAGTCTTGAGCCATAGGCCGAAATGGGGGCGGATGCAGAGGAAAGCCTCGCACACGACGATAAACGCCGAGATGTTGAGGACAGAGTTCGGGGCCAGATCGTTGAAATCCAGGCCGTAGTAGAACATGAGCCCCCGGACAAATGGGTGGAGAGGGAAGCCTAGTCCATGGAGGAAATGGGGGAGGAACACCACCCTCTCATGGGGCCTAGGGGTGGGGATGAGCTGCCCCTTTTCGGGAAGCCGGTACGTGATGTCGTTAGACAGGTATCCGGCCTTCCTCAGCTTTTTGATGTGTCCCTCCGTGACGGAGGAGACCATCCACTTGCCTCCCGCTCCGGACATGGCTGGAGAAGGTTGAGGTGGGGAGTGCGGACTTGGGCGCTGGAGCTCGAGTGCGCAAGAATGGATAGGCGAAGGAGGAAGAAGGCGTAGGTGAAAAGGTGGATCCTTATCCCCTTATATGGGTGGATGCAACTACATGTCCCCACCAGCCTGGTAAAACTCGCTTATCTCCAAGCGTCGTAATTAATGGCGTGGTTGGGTTACCCACGCCCATATTGATGAGAATCCCGGGATAAGGGGACACGATCTCTGCTTTAACAAGACGTGCCAAGGAAACCGCCTCGCATGACGCGCTGAGGTGGGATAATGAAACGACTCGGATAAAGGCTTGGCCATGGTGTGACACGCTACGGAATACGTCAGTAGATTAGATTGGTGTAAATATTATTCTCTCGATGGCAATATGTGGAAACTTATTTTGCAGAGCCGGACACTATCTTTGTGTTCAAAATCTTCTATGGAGAACTTGGAGGAGGAACCCGCCTTGCAATGCCGAAGACAATCTGCGCGTCGGACTCGTCGTCATTGAAGCCTGGTTCAGGGGCTACTAAGGGAGTCCTAGATTAGGGGGTATCCGGATGGCCGGACTATACCTTCAGCCGGACTCCTGGACTATGAAGATACAAGATTGAAGACTTCGTCCCGTGTCCGCGAGGGACTTTCCTTGGCGTGGAAGGCAAGCTTGGCAATACGGATATGCAGATCTCCTACCATTGTAACCGACTTTGTGTAACCCTAACCCTATCCGGTGTCTATATAAACCAGAGGGTTTTAGTCCATAGGACAACATACACAACAACAATCATACCATAGGCTAGCTTCTAGGGTTTAGCCTCTCCGATCTCGTGGTAGATCTACTCTTGTACTACCCATATCATCAATATTAATCAAGCAGGACGTAGGGTTTTACCTCCATCAAGAGGGCCCGACAGTGCTCTTTATTAGTTCAACAATTATTCAATTGAGAGCCACTCAACATTTTCATCGTGGTCTTCTCCTCGGTACGACTCGAATAAAAAGAAAAGAAATTCAAAGAAACACACTAAAATATTTTTGGGGTTTTTGGTTTTCTTGAACAAGCAAATAAGGGAAAAACAAAAACGAGAAAAACTATTTACACGGGAAAGCTCCCAACAAGCAGAAGAAGAACAAGGAAATCTTTTTGGGTTTTCTATTTAATACTACAACTAAGCATGCATAGAAAGTAAATTAACTACAACTAATTTTTTTTTGTTTTTCTAAGGTTTATCAAACACACAAGAAGAGAGCAAGAAAATAATTCTAAGCATGGATGATACAATGAAAAAGTGTGGACACCGACAAATGGAATAAATAGACATGAATGTAAAGTCAGTGGAAACACGTACTCCCCCAAGCTTAGGCTTTTGGCCTAACTTGGTAGTCGATAAGTAGCCTGGAGGCTAGTGATGTCTACTACACAACCTTCTTCTTATAGACGTTGTTGGGCCTCCAAGTGTAGAGGTTTGTAGGACAGTAGAAAATTTCCCTCAAGTGGATGACCTAAGGTTTATCAATCCGTAGGAGGCGTAGGATGAAGATGGTCTCTCTCAAGCAACCCTGCAACCAAATAACAAAGAGTCTCTTGTGTCCCCAACACACCCAATACAATGGTAAATTGTATAGGTGCACTAGTTCGGCGAAGAGATGGTGATACAAGTGGTATATGGATGGTAGATAAAGGTTTTTGTAATCTGAAAATATAAAAACAGCAAGGTAACTAATGATAAAAGTGAGCGTAAACGGTATTGCAATGCATTGAAACAAGGACTAGGGTTCATAATTTCACTAGTGCAAGTTCCCTCAACAATAATAACATAATTGGATCACATAACTATCCCTCAACATGCAACAAAGAGTCACTCCAAAGTCACTAATAGGGGAGAACAAACAAAGAGATTATGGTAGGTTACGAAACCACCTCAAAGTTATTCTTTCCAATCAATCCGTTGGCTATTCCTATAAGTGTCACAAACAGCCCTAGAGTTCGTACTAGAATAACACCTTAAGACACAAATCAACCAAAACCCTAATGTCACCTAGATACTCCAATGTCACCTCAAGTATCCGTGGGTATGATTATATGATATGCATCACACAATCTCAGATTCATCTATTCAACCAACACATAGAACCTCAAAGAGTGCCCCAAAGTTTCTACGGGAGAGTCAAGACGAAAACATGTGCCAACCCCTATGCATAGGTTCATGGGAGGAACCCGCAAGTTGATAACCAAAACATACATCAAGTGAATCACGTGGTATCCCATTGTCACCACAGATACGCACGGCAAGACATACATCAAGTGTTCTCAAATCCTTAAAGACTCAATCCGATAAGATAACTTCAAAGGGAAAACTCAATTCATTACAAGAGAGTAGAGGGGGAGAAATATCATAAGATCCAACTATAATAGCAAAGCTCGCGATACATCAAGATCGTACCACCTTAAGAACACCAGAGAGAGAGAGAGAGAGAGATATCAAACACATAGCTACTAGTACATACCCTCAGCCCGAGGGAGAACTACTCCCTCCTCGTCATGGAGAGCACCGGGATGATGAAGATGGCCATCGGAGAGGGATTCCCCCTCCAGCAGGGTGCCAGAATGGGTCTAGATTGGTTTTCGGTGGCTACGGAGGCTTCTGGCGGCAGAACTCCCGATCTATTGTGCTCCCCGAAGTTTTTAGGGTATATGGGTATATATGGGAGGAAGAATTACGCCGATGGACCTCCAGGCTGTCCATGAGGCAGGGGCGCGCCCAGGGGGATAGGCGCGTCCCCCACCCTCGTGGGCAGCCCGGGACTCTCCTGGTGCATCTCTGATACTCCGTGCGCTTCTTCTGGTCCAAAAGTAAGTTCCGTGAAGTTTCAGGTCAATTGGACTCCGTTTGATTTTCCTTTTCTGCGATACTCTAAAACAAGGAAAAAACAGAAACTGGCACTGGGCTCTGGGTCAATAGGTTAGTCCAAAAAATAATATAAAAGTGTATAATAAAGCCCATAAACATCCAAAACAGATAATATAATAGCATGGAACAATAAAAAATTATAGATACGTTGGAGACGTATCAGGTAGTAGGGGTGCTGAGGAGCGGGCATCCACTCATCCCACTGCGGAGGCTCCTCCTGTGCCGCTTCCGCAGTAGCCTGAGTGTTCTGGTAGGCGATGATGTCCGCGGGCATGATCCTATATCCGCCCCTAGCAGCATAATCAAACAAATCAGGTGCAGGCAGCGGAATAATATCACGAGTTTTAACGCTAAAAACCAGGTTATAAGGAATACTAATATCAGGATAATCTCGTGCAAGAAAATGATGGTGCACCATGGCTGCCCTATCTAGGTAGACCTTGGTCAAAGGGTAATCATGAGGGCATATCTCAACCTCAAAGTGAGCCGCCAAACGAGTATCAAAAATCCCACCATGTATTTCACCCTGTGATTTATTAAGATGGAGGGGCGAGCCACAATAGCTCCCCAGCTATGGGTGTTGTTGCCCTCTAGTGTTGGGCGTAAAACAGCAAAGTCTGGTGCACTGAGCACACCTACTTTCTTTCTAGCAAGCAACACTTAGCAACAAGTAAAGCAAAATAATGTACGGCAGGAAAGTGTATGCTAGCAGCCGTAGTGGCTGACACCCCTCTCTCATCTCCCACTGTCAAAGTGCGATAAAAATCCTCAAACCCAGCCGGCCTAGGCTCAGCTAAGATCCCATCAGAAAGGATCAAGCATATATCACAAAATTCAGTAAGTGGTATCTGATGCTTTTCCACATATAAATCAAAGCTCACTTCAGGAGGATTGTTCCTAGGCAGGAAAGTAAAACTCTGAACAAAGATATTTGTGAGGATTTGGTGCTGGTCACACTCATCTACGATGAAGTCGGTGAGGCCGGCATTCGCAACATATTGTGTGAACTCTTGAAGGATTCCCGCCTCTTCGACGAACGGGGTATGCGGCCATTCACACGGTCGTACCTCCGCCAACCTCTAGGGGTGGAGATCACTGTTAGACGACTCCCCAATAACACCCTTGGAGTTCTTCTTAGAGCCAAACTTCCTCAAGATATTCATGTCCGCGTACAATTTTTTGAAAATAAAAATTTTGGAGTGACAAAAATTTGTCGACAAAACTTTGTGAGATTGATAGCAACTACTCATAGGGATACACAGAAGCCATAGCAAGCATTCAGACCACTTAGAACACTAAGAATTTAACATGCAAGCACATGTACAGCAGCACCAAGAGTAACTAATTATTCAAAATATAAATCACTAAACAAAAACTAATTGGACAAACGGTGGAGTCACATACCAAGCAACAATCCCCCGAAACAGTTTCGGAAACGGAGCTTCGAGCAAAGAGATCGAAATCCATGGGTTTGAGCTCAAGAACACGGGAGAGAGCAATGGAGATTTTTTTTCTGGAGGTAAGTGATGATGTGGGATGAAGAAGTAAGTGAGGGGGCCCACGCGGGGACCACAACCCACCAGGGCGCGGTTGGGGGTGCTGGCGCACCCAGGTGGGTTGCGCCCACCTGGCGCACCTCCCTCTGATGTTTATTTCAACAAAAATTCTCAAATATTCAGAAAAAATCATGTAAAATTTGCAGGGCAATCTGAGAACTTTTATTTTTGGGTCATTTTTTATTGCACGGGAAATTCAGAAAACAGACAAAACATGGCATTTTATTTTATTTAACTAATAAAAACAGAAAAGAAAAGGTAAGGACAGAAGGTAGTGCTTACTAAACTCATCAGCTTCATACCGTTCAAAAATGATCCATTAATAAGGTTAATCAAGTCTTATTAACAACCACTTTCGATTAGCATGAAACCGAAGAATTTTCGTAAATCACTAAGTTACCTCAATGGGGATATGCATTTCCCCAACAATAAGTATTTCATATTTCTTTTTGACAGTAGGTAGAGGTATTTGAAAACTTCCAATAGTGATTGTCGGAGATTTTTCAATAACATTAGCACCATTCACTTGGAATTGTTTCTTCGGAAAGTACACCGTATGCTCATTGCCATTAATATGAAAAGTGACCTTGCTTTTATTGCAATCAATAACAGCCCCTGCAGTGTTCAAGAAGGGTCTACCAAGGATAATCGACATGTTGTCGTCCTCGGGCATCTCAAGTATAACAAAGTCAGTCAAAATAGTAACATTAGCAACAACAACGGGCACATCCTCATAGATACCGATAGGTATGGCAGTTGATTTATCAGCCATTTGCAAAGATATTTCAGTAGGTGTGAGTTTATTCAAATCAAGTTTTTTATATAAAGAGAAAGGCATAACACTGACACCAGCTCCTAAGTCACACAAAGCAGTTTTCACATAATTCTCTTTGATAGAGCAAGGTATAGTTGGCATTCCCGGATCTCCAAGTTTTTTAGGTACTCCATCTTTAAAAGTGTAATTAGCAAGCATAGTGGAGATTTCAGCTTCCAGTATTTTTCTCTTATGTGTGATGATGTCTTTCATATACTTTTCATAAGGAGGCATTTTCAAGATATCAGTCAAGCGAGTACGCAAAAAGACTGGCCTCAGCATTTCAGCAAAGCGTTCAAATTCCTCATCATCCTTCTTTTTAGTTGACTTGGGTAGAAAAGGCGTAGGTTTTTGAACCCACAGTTATCTTTCTTTACCGTGTTTTCTAGCAACAAAGTCTCTTTTGTCATATCTTTTATTCTTAGCTTGTGGGTTATCAAGATCAAAAGGTGGTTCTATCTCAACATCGTTATTTGGTTCTTTATCATTGGTTGGTTGAGAGTCTTCATGAACCCCATCATTAACTTTTTCATTATCAGTAGGTGAGTGTTCATTGCCAGATTGAGTTTCAGCATCAGAGATAGAAATTTCATTATCATTACCAGGAGGTTTCTCTATTTCAGGTTCACTAGGAGCACGTGAAGTCCTATCATTTTTCTTTTTCTTTCTAGAAGAACTAGGTGCACTAGTGTTAGCTCTTTGTGAATCTTGTTCAATTCTTTTAGGGTGTCCCTCAGGATAAAGTGGTTCCTGAGTCATTTTACCTCCTCTAGTTGCAACTCTAACAGCAAAGTCATGCATATTATGATTCATTTCATCAAGTAATTCTCCTTGAGATTTAGCAACTTGTTCTAATTGAGTTTGAATCATAGAAGTATGTTTTCCAACACCTCTAACATCATTTGAGATTCTAAATAACAAGTTACTCAAGCGAGCAATCATATCAGAATTATATTTCAATTGTTTCAAAACATTTGCATTGAAGTGATCTTGTTTTCTAATGTAGTTTTCAAACTCATAAAGGCATTGACTAGGATGCATATTGTGAGGATTGTCATTATCATTAAACTTCATAAGAGAATTTACCTCTACCAACTTAGGCAGTGGTGGTGTACTAAGCCCATGTATTTCTTCAATAGGAGGTACATTTTTAACATCCTCAGCTTCAATACCTTTTTCCTTCATAGATTTCTTTGCCTCTTGCATATCCTCAGGACTGAGATATAACATACCCCTCTTCTTTGGAGTGGGTTTAGCCAGTGGTTCAGGAATAGTCCAATCATCGTAGTTTTTCAATATGTTATTCAATAATTCTTCAGCTTGTCCAACAGTACGTAATAAATCATATCCTGGGGACTACGCACACAACCAGGAGCAAGAGTATTGTACCAAACTTTCACATCACCCTTTAATGAGAAATGAAATAATTTGAGAATAAAGTAATGGCGAGTTTTCTCATCATGAGTAAAAAGGGTGGCTATGTCATTCAACTTAGTAAGATGTGCCACAACAGTTTCATTTTCATAACCATGGAAAGGATCAGATTTAACCAAAGTAATTAACTCTGGGTCAACAAAGCATCCATAATCCTTATTATCAATAAACATAGGTGAAGTAGCAAACTTAGGATCACATTTCATTCTAGCATTTAGAGATTTTTCCTTATACTTGTGTAATAATTTCTCTAGATCATCTCTATCATTACAAGCAAGAATATCTCTAGTTGTTTCTTCACTCATAACATAACCTTCTGGTACCTTAGGCAATTCATATCTAGGAAGGCTAGTTCTAGCAGGTGTTTCAGGAGTTTCAGTTTCAAGCTCATCATCAGATTCAACAACATCATGTTGTATTAGTCTAGCAATTTGTTTATCAAGAAATTCACCAAGTGGCGCATCATCATTATCAAGCAAGGTACTAGCATCATTCATAGTAGAAGTAGCATCATCAATAACTTGCAACATATCAGAGTTAATAGCATGTGGTGGTGTTGCAAGTTTATTCATAACAGAAGGTGAATCTAAAGCAGAACTGGATGGTAGTTCCTTACCTCCCCTCATCCTTGAGGGAAATATCTTAGTCTTAGGATCCTTCAAATTCTTCATAGTGATAATATGATAAAAATCCCAAGCGACTCAACAAATATAGCTATGCTCCCCGGCAACGGCGCCAGAAAAAGGTCTTGATAACCCACAAATATAGGGGATCGCAACAGTTTTTGAGGGTACAGTATTCAACCCAAATTTATAGATTTGACACAAGGGGAGCCAAAGAATATTTGAAGGTATTAGCAGCTGAGTTTTCAATTCAACCACACCTGGATATTACTTATCTGCAGCAAAGTGATCAGTAGCAAAGTAGTTTGATAGTTTTGATAGTAGTGACAGCAGCAATAGTAACAGTAACAATGATAGCAGTAATTTTGTAGCAAGTGTAACAGTGATATAGCAGTAGTAACTTAGCAAAAACAATATGGAAAATTTCGTAGGCATTGGATCGGTGACTTGTTGGATGATATTCATCATGTGACAGTTATAACCTAGGGCGACATGGCACTAGCTCCAGTTCATCAATATAATGTAGGCATGTATTCTGTAAATAGTCATACGTGCTTTATTAAAAGAACTTGCATGACATCTTTTATCCTACCCTCCCATGGCAGCAGGGTCCATATTGGAAACTAAGGGATATTAAGGCCCCCTTTTAATAGAGAACTGGAACAAAGCATTAGCACATAGTGAATACATGAACTCCTCAAACTACGGTCATGACCGGGAGTGGGCCCGGTTGTTGTCACTCCAGGGTTGCCGGATCATAACACGTAGTAGGTGGCTATAACTTGCAAGATCGGGTCTAGAACATGGATATAATGATGATAGCATAAACGGTTCAGATCTAAAATCATGGCACCCGGGCCCAAAGTGTCAATCATTAAGCATGGCAAAGTCATAGCAACATTAATCTAAGAATATAGTGGATACTAGGGATCAAGCCCTAACAAAACTAACTCGATTACATGATGAATCTCATCCAACTCCTCACTGACCAGCGAGCCTATGAAGGAATTACTCACTCCTGGTGAGGAGCATCATTGAATTGGCGATGGAGAAGGGTTGGTGATGACGAAGAACAAAGATCCCCCTCTCCGGAGCCCCAAACGGACTCCAAATCTACCCTCCCGAGGAAGAACAGGGCTTGGCGGCGGCTCTGTCTCGTGGATCGGGATAATTCTTTCTCCCTGATTTTTTTCCAAAAATAGGAATTTCTAGCGTTGGTTTCAGGGTCGGCGGGGCCACCAGGTGGGGACAACCCACCTGGGTGCGCCAGGAGAGGGGGGCGTGCCCTAGTGGGTTGTGCCCACCCAGGGTCCCCTCTCCGGTAGGTCTTGGCTCTAGAAATTCTTATATATTATATAAAAAGTCCTCGCAAAGTTTCGTTCCATTTCGAGAACTTTTATTTCTGCACAAAAACAACACCATGGTAGTTCTGCTGAAAACAGCGTCAGTCCGGGGTTAGTTTCATTCAAATCATGCAAATTAGAGTCCAAAACAAGAGGAAAAGCGTTAGGAGAAGTAGATACGTTGGAGAACTATCAGTGCTTAGGTGAAGCTCTCCGTCGGTAACTTCATCATCACCATCGCCACGCCGTCGTGCTGACGGAACTCTCCCTCGTCCTCAATTGGATCAAGAGCTCGAGGGACGTCATTTGGCTGAACGTGTGCAGAACACGGAGGTGTCGTACGTTCGGTACTTGGATCGTTGGATCGTGAAGACGTTCGACTACATCAACCGCATTACTAAACGCTTCCTCTTTCTGTCTACGAGGGTACGTGGACACACTCTCCCGTCTCGTTGTTATGCATCTCCTAGATAGGTCTTGTGTGATCATAGGAATTTTTTTTGAAATACTGCGTTCCCCAATAGGAATGTACTCTGGTTGACCTAAGAGGTTCGGTAGTAACTAGATCTGAAGTTTCATGATCATTATCATTAGCTTCCTCACTAATTGGTGTAGGCATCACTGGAACTGATTTCTGTGATGAACTACTTTCCAATTCTAGACAAGGTACAACTACCTCATCAAGTTCCACTTTCGTCCCACTAACTTATTTCGAGAGAAACTCCTTCTCTAGAAAGGATCCATTCTTAGCAACAAATATCTTGCCTTCAGATTTGTGATAGAAGGTGTACCCAACAGTTTATTTTGTGTATCCTATGAAGACTTACTTCTCCGATTTGGGTTCGAGCTTATCAGGCTGAAACTTTTTCACATAAGCATCGCAACCCCAAACTTTAAGAAACGACAGTTCCAGATTCTTGCCAAACCAAAGTTCATATGGTGTCATCTCAACGGATTTAGATGGTGCCCTATTTAATGTGAATGCAGTTGTCTCTAATGCATAACCCCAAAACAATAGTGGTAAATCGGTAAGAGACATCATAGATCACACCATATCTAATAAGGTTATTACTACATCCGGTTGAAGGACTGGAGGTACTCTCAGCTCCATTTTCCCTGGAGGAAATTAACAGGGTTTTGAAGGAACTCCACATAGACAGAGCACCTGGCCCGGATGGTTTCAATGGTATGTTTATTAAGAAATGTTGGCCTATCATTGAGCAGGATTTTTTTAGCTAATTCAGGCATTTTATGATGGGAAGTTATCTTTGCAAAACATAAATGGCTCTCTGATCACTCTCATCCCCAAGATGATCTCACTAGAGGGACCAGATGATTTCAGACCCATTTCACTGACCAACACTTGTCTGAAATTCCTCACAAACTGTTGGCTAATCGATTACAGAAGGTGATCTTGCAATGCATACACAAGAACCAGTATGGGTTTTTGAAAAGCAAGTCTATACAGGATTGTTTAGACTTGGCTTTTGAGTACATTCATCAATGCAAGCAGTCAAAAAACCCAATTATAATCCTAAAACTAGACTTTGCTAAGGCTTTTGATACAGTTGATCATGAGGTAATTCTGCAGGTTCTTCATCATAAGGGTTTTGATACCAAGTGGATTGCATTGGTAAGGAGATTTTATCATCTCGGACATCTTCTGTTCTGTTAAATGGAATACCAGGCAAGCAATTTCAATGCAAATGTGGGGTCAGGCAGGGAGACCCTTTGTCACCACTACTTTTTGTTATTGCTGCTGATCTGTTATAGTCTGTGGTTAACCACATGTTGGTTCAAGGAACTTTGACATTACCAATCCCATCCCATGACCTCAACTACCCTATCATCTAGTATGCAGATGACACAATCATCATTTTGCCAGCTGTTGATGAGCAATTGGTGACTCTCAAAAACATGTTGGCTGTGTTCCAGCATTCAACTGGCCCAAAATTGTGGATCTCCTCCCTCTAGTGGATAACATTGAGAGAAGGTTATCTGCTAGTTCCTCTATGTTAAACCAAGGCTCCAGGTTGCAACTGCTGACTTCAGTTTTAACATCCATGCCAATATATTTCCTCTGCACTTTGCATATCCCCCCAGGAATCATCAAGCAATTGGATAGAATTTTTAGGAAGTGTCTTTGGAGAGGTAACTCAGACACACCAAAACAATCTCTCACTGCTTGGGATTTGGTATGCAGACCAAAGGATAAGGGAGGATTGGGCATTCTCAATTTTAATATCCAAAACCATGGGCTTCTCATGAAACACCTACATAAGTTCCATAACAAGCATGATGTTCCTTGGGTTTCTTTGGTATGGGATTCTTACTATGATAACATAGTGCCACAGGCCACTGTTATGACTGGATCTTTTTGGTGGAAGGATGTTTTCAAGCTGAATGACATGTACAGAGCAGTTGCTTCTGTTCATATTAACATGGGTGACACAACCTTGTTTTGGCATGATGCATGGCATCTAGCTGGCTCTTCTATGCCTTTAGTGAGGAGGCTTCCAAGGTTGTTCTCTTTTTTGAAGGATGATAAAGTCTCGGTCATGGATGTGCTTCAAACTCAGGATCTTTTCTCCATGTTTTGTCCTCCCATCTCCCAGGAAGATGTTGCTGAGCTGAATATTTTGGAAGATTGGCTATTGAACTTGCAGAGAGATCCTCTTCTCCCTGACCAGTGGGTTTGGCCCTCTAAGTCAGGGACATTCTCGACGAAAGGTTTTTACACTATCATGTATTCCCATATGCCTACTATTCTGCCATGCAAATGGTTATGGAAGAGCAAATGCACCATGAAAATTAATGTTTTTGGCTAGTTGTTGTTCTTTGATAGACTTAACACTAAGGACATGTTGGTTAGAAGACACTGGAGGTCACCAAATGATGATAATCTTTGTGTTATGTGTAATGCATACATCCATGAAGATAGAGCACACCTGTTTTTCCAGTGTAACTTCAGCTGTAGGGTGTGGAATTATCTCCAGATTGATTGGACTCAGGGGTCTGATATTCATGAATGTATATTTAATGCTAAAACTAGTTTTGGCCATCCTTTCTTCTTTGAGGTGATTCTCACAACAGCATGGAACATCTAGACTTAAGGAATGGAAGGACCTTCAAAGGGGAGGAGGCTCATTTTGCCTCTTGGAGATGTAAATCTTTACATGATATTCTTCTGTTAGCTCATAGGCTTAGTGATAGCATTAGAAGACAACTCATAGCTTGGGTCAATGCCCTTTTGTAAGTATAGGTAAGTTTTAGGTAGGTCTTTTCTCTTGAACTTTAGCACTCTCTCGGTGCTTGTATATTGTTTGACTGTTTTTCTTCTTTTATATAATAAAGGGTTGTGGGGTTTTACCCCACAATAAATATTCAAAAAAGTACGGTTACGACATTCGGACACACCATTACGCTGTGGTGTTTCGGGTGGCGTGAGTTGTGAAACTATTCCTCATTGTTTTAAATGAAGACCAAACTCGTAACTCAAATATTCGCCTCCATGATCAGATCGTAGAAACTTTATTTTCTTGTTACGATGATTTTCCACTTCACTCTAAAATTCTTTGAACTTTTCAAATGTTTCAGACTTATGTTTCATCAAGTAGATATACCCATATCTGCTCAAATCATCTATGAAGGTTCGAAAATAACGATACCCGCCGCGAGCCTCAACACTCATCGGACCGCATACATCAATATGTATTATTTCCAATAAGTCAGTGGCTCGCTCCATTGTTCCGGAGAACAGAGTCTTAGTCATCTTGCCCATGAGGCATGGTTCACAAGCATTAAGTGATTCATAACCAAGTGATTCCAAAAGACCATCCGTATGGAGTTTCTTCATGCGCTTTACACCAATATGACCTAAACGGCAGTGCCACAAATAAGTTGCACTATCATTATCAACTCAGCATCTTTTGGCTTCAACATTATGAATATGTGTATCACTACTATCGAGATTCAACAAAAATAGACCACTCTTCAAAGGTGCATGACCATAAAATATATTAATAATATAAATAAAACAACCATTATCCTCTGATTTAAATGAATAATTGTCTCGCATCAAACAAGATCTAGATATAATGTTCATGCTCAACGCCGACACCAAATAACAATTATTCAGGTCTAAAACTAATCTCGAAGGTAGATGTAGAGGTAGCATGCCGACAACGATCACATCGACCTTGGAACCATTTCTGACGCGCATCGTCACCTCGTCCTTAGCCAATCTTCGTTTAATTTGTAGGCCCTGTTTCGAGTTGCAAATATGAGCAACAAAACCAGTATCAAATACCCACGCGCTACTGCGAGCATTAGTAAGGTATGCATCAATAACATGTATATCAAATATACCTTTCACTTTGCCATCCTTCTTATCCGCCAAATACTTGGGGCAGATCTGCTGCCAGTGACCAGTCCCTTTGCAGTAGAAGCACTCGGTTTCAGGCTTAAGTCCAAACTTGGGCTTCTTCCTCGGAGCGGCAACTTGCTTGCTATTCTTCACGAAGTTCCCCTTCTTTCCTTTACCCTTTTTCTCGAAACTAGTGGTCTTGTTAACCATCAACACTTGATGCTCCTTCTTGATTTCTACCTCCGCGGCCTTGAGCATTGCGAAGAGCTCGAGAATCTTCTTGTTCATCCCTGCATATTATAGTTCATCACGAAGCCTTTATAGCTTGGTGGCAATGATTGAAGAACTCTGTCAATGACACTATCATCCGGAAGATTAACTCCCAGCTGTGTCAAGTGGTCATGGTACCCTGACATTCTGAGTATGTGTTCACTGACAGAACTATTCTCCTCCATCTTGCAGCTATAGAACTTGTTGGAGACTTCATATCTCTCAACTCGTGCATTTGCTTGAAATATTAACTTCAACTCATGGAACATCTCATATGCTCCATGACATTCAAAACGTCTTTTAAGTCCCGATTCTAAGCCGTAAACCATGGCACACTGAACTATCGAGTAGTCATCAGATTTAGCTTGCCAGACGTTCATAATGTCCGGAGTTGTTCCTGCAGCAGGCCTTGCACCTAACGGTGCATCAAGGACGTAATTCTTCTGTGCAGCAATGAGGATAAATCTCAAGTTACGGACCCAATCCGTGTAGTTGCTACCATCATCTTTCAACTTAGCTTTCTCTAGGATTGCATTAAAATTCAAGCGAACGGTAGCACGGGCCATTGATCTACAACATAGAGATGCAAAAACTATCAAGACTAAGTTCATGATAAATTTAAGTTCAATTAATCATATTACTCAAGAACTCCCACTTAGATAGACATCCCTCGAGTCATCTAAATGATCACTTGATCCATATCAACTAAACCATGTCCGACCATCACGTGAGATGGAGTAGTTTTCAATGGTGAAAATCTCTATGTTGATCATATCTACTATATGATTCGTGTTCGACCTTTCGGTCTCAGTGTTCTAAGGCCATGTCTGTACATGCTAGGCTCATCAAATTTAACCCGGGTATTCCGCACGTGCAAAACTGTCTTGCCATTGTATGTGAACGTTGAGCTTATCACACCCGATCATCACGTGGTGTCTCGGCACGACGAACTGTCGCAACGGTGCATACTCGGGGAGAACACTTCTACCTTGAAATTTAGTGAGGGATCATCTTATAATGCTACCACCGTACTAAGCAAAATAAGATGCATAAAAGATAAAGATCACATCCAATCAAAATATGTGACATGATATGGCCATCATCATCTTGTGCCTTTGATCTCCATCTCCAAATCACCATCATGATCTCCATCGTCACCGGCTTGACACCTTGATCTCCATCATAGCGTCGTTATCATCTCTCCAACTATTGCTTCTACGACTATTGCTAACGCAGAGTGATAAATTAAAGCAATTACATGGCGATTGCATTTCATACAATAAAGCGACAACCATAAGGCTCCTCCCAGTTGCCGATAACTTTTACAAAACATGATCATCTCATACATCAAAATATATCACATCATGTCTTGACCATATCACATCACAACATGCCCTGCAGAAACAAGTTAGACGTCCTCTACTTTGTTGTTGCAAGTTTTACGTGGCTGCTATGGGCTTCTAGTAAGAACTGTTCTTACCAACGCGTCAAATTCGATTCAAATAAAGTTGGAGAAACAGACACCTGCCAGCCACCTTTATGCAAAACAAGTTGCATGTCTGTCGGTGGAACCGGTCTCATGAATGTGGTCATGTAAGGTTAGTCCAGGCCGCTTCATCCAACAATACCGCTGAATCAAAATAAGACGTTGGGTGGTAAGCAATATGACTATGATCGCCCACAACTCTTTGTGTTCTACTCGTGCATATCATCTACGCATAGACTTGGCTCCCATGCCACTGTTGGGGAACGTAGCATGCAATTTCAAAAAAATTCCTACGACCACGCAAGATCTATCTAGGAGATGCATAGCAATGAGAGGGGGAGAGTGTGTCCATGTACCCTCGTAGACCGGAAGCGGAAGCTTTAGCTTAACGCGGTTGATGTAGTCGAACATCTTCGCGACCCAACCGATCAAGCACCGAATGTACGAAACCTCCGAGTTCTGCACACGTCCAGCTCGATGACGTCCCTCGAACTCTTGATCCAGCAAAGTGTCGAGGGAGAGTTTCGTTAGCACGACGGTGTGGTGACAATGATGGTGATGTGATCCGTGCAGGGCTTCGCCTAAGCACTACGACAATATGACCGGAGGAGTAAACTATGGAAGAGGGCACCGCACACGGCTAAGAGAACAATTGATGTGCCTTGGGGTGCCCCCTGCCTCCGTATATAAAGTAGGAGAGGGAGGAGGCGTGCCCATGGGGGGAAACCGACTTGGACTCCTAGTCCTAGTCGCCCCCCCCCCCCTCCTTCTTTCGGAGAGGGAAAGGGGGGAAGGAGAGGGAGAATGAAAGGGGGCCGCGCCCCCTCCCCTTCTCCAATTCGGACTACCCATGGGGGGGAATGCGCTACCCCTTGTGGGCTCCCCTCTCTCTCCCCCTATGGCCCGTGTTGGCCCATTACTTTAACAGGGGGTTCCGGTAACCCCTCGGTACTCCGAAAAATATCCGAAACTATTATGGTATCCGAATACTATCGTCCAATATATCAATATTTACCTCTTGACCATTTCAAGACTCCTCGTCATGTCCGTGATCTCATTCGGGACTCCGAACAATCTTTAGTCACCAAAACACATAACTCATAATACAAATCGCCGTCGAACGTTAAGCGTGCGGACCCTACGGGTTCGAGAACTATGTAGACATGACCGAGACACATCTCCGATCAGTAACCAACAGGGGAACCTGGATGCTGATATTAGTTCCCACATATTCTATGAAGATCTTTATCAGTAAAACCGCAATGACAACATACGTCATTCCATTTGTCATCGGTATGTTACTTTCCCGATATTCAATCTTCGGTATCTTCATACCTAGTTCAATCCCATTACCGACAAGTCTCTTTACTTGTTCTGTAATGCATCATCCCGCAACTAACTCATTAATCACATTTCTTGCAAGGCTTATCATGATGTGCGTTACAGAGGGGGCCCAGAGATACCTCTCCGATACTCAGAGTGACAAATCCTAATCTTGATCTATGCCAACCCAACAAACACCTTCGGAGACACCTGTATAGCATCTTTATAATCACCCAGTTATGTTGTGGCATTTGATAGCACACAAGGTGTTCCTATGGTATTCGGGAGTTGCATAATCTCATAGTCAAAGGAATATGTTTAAGTCATGAAGAAAGCAATAGCAATAAAACTTAATGGTCATTATGCTAAGCTAACGGATGGGTCTTTTTGATCACATCATTCTCCTAATGATGTGATCATGTTCATCAAATGACAACACATGTCTATGGTTAGGAAACTTAACCATCTTTGATTAACGAGCTAGTCAAGTAGAGGCATACTAGGGACACTTTGTTTTGTCTACGTATTCACACATGTATCAAGTTTCCGGTTAATACAATTCTAGCATGAATAATAAACATTTATCATGATATAAGGAAATATAAATAACAACTTTATTATTGCCTCTAGGGCATATAAATAACAACTTTATTATTGCCTCTAGTTATTTGCTCCAATATTTTTCATATATTGTAGAACAATTCTCCGTAAATTTTCAGCTTATTTGGAGATGTGCAGAATAGGTAACTCTGACATTGCTTTTTTAGGTCCAGAATTCCAGCTGTCGGTATTCTCCCTCTTTGTGTAAACCTTCCATAATATGAGAGAAAAGGCATTAGAATTACTCCAAAAAGAATTATTATGCATAAAAACATTATAAATAACAGTAGGAAAAACATGATGCAAAATGAACGTATCACATACTAGGTCACGGATCGTAGTATGACCTAGACTCTGTTGTAATCCCAGGGCCCCCACCTGTATATAAAGAGGAGCCC
The DNA here is from genome assembly GCF_003073215.2 of Triticum urartu. Taxonomy (NCBI): domain Eukaryota; kingdom Viridiplantae; phylum Streptophyta; class Magnoliopsida; order Poales; family Poaceae; genus Triticum; species Triticum urartu. The sequence goes on from NC_053022.1 coordinate 348,542,487, forward strand.
CTGAGGTAGAAAGACTAATTTACAAGCTCCCGGGTACTAGGTTAATTAGCCAAGTGGCACCCTTTTAATCGAGATGATAATCATCGGTATCAATCAAGCAAGAGTAGGCTTTTACCTCCACCTTGAGGGGCCGAACCTGGGTAAACCCTTGTTTCTTGATTTCGATCAACCCCGTTCAATCAATCACCTAGCGGTGATGGCCTCACGACTAAGTCCTTTCACGCGGATATCTGTTGTGAAAAAACCACGACAGGTAGGGTTTTTGAGTTTTTTCGGCAATACCGAGTATTACCGATAAATAATTTATAGGTGAAAAATGTTTATGCATGTGTTAAATTAATAATAAGGGGCTCTAGTAATTGTTAGAAGGCTTTTATATTTAATTTAATATCAATAAGCCTTAAAAGGCCAAGTGGTGGAAGGCAACTACGGGGATAAAGGCCCAAGTGGAGATGCCCCCCCTTCCTAAGGGGAAGGCCGAATTGGACTAGAGGAGGATTCCAACTCCTGCCCCTTGGTCGACGCCCCAAGGAGGGACTTTCCCTCCTTGGTGGTATCCCCTCTCTCCCTTCTAACCTATATATAATTGAGGTGTTGGCCCTTTTGATGACACAAGTTTTAGAGCCTCCTCTAGTTCAACTAGTTCTAGTTATAGTTGGTCCTAGTTGACTACTTAGAGCTAGACCTAGTTCCTGTAATCCTCATAATTAGAAGCCAAGTGTGGTTCTAATTTCCTCCCTCTAATTCTCCGGTGACGATTAGGTCTAGACGGTGAAGCTCGGCTGGATCGTGAAGACCGTACGCTTGCAACCAAGTAGAGAGGTCGTGCTTTCGGTCTTCCATTCGAGGGCAGTTTGCGGGATCGTCAACAATATCTCGAGGGACTCCTAGTATGATCTACACCGACTCATCTACTTCCGCTATGCTCTGGAGTCGGCAACGGTCGTTGATCCAAACCCTATATGCATCTTCATATTGTTCCTGGGTGATCGTAGGGCGATTTTTTTTGTTTTCTACTACGCTTTACAACAGTGGCATCATGAGCGGTTCCATATGAATAGATCCAGGTTTCGATCTAGATCACATTTTTATGTGAGGGTTCGATGTTCTTGCTATGCTTCCCTTGAGTGTTGCTTTGGTTCAATTCATTGACGGCATGATGTACCTTTGTATAAAGTTTTGAAAATTGTTTGACTCTGTCTATCAATGATCTGCTAACAGTTCTTTGGGCTTCATCATAGTCAAGAATAGTGAAATGTTGCGTACACAAGAGAGCAATGAAGATGAACGATCTTCTAGGGGGTCACGTGTATTTGACAAAGTTTAGTGTGGCCAGAGATTTTTAATTAAGTCTCTTCTTTCACACACCCCAAAAGTTAATCTAGCAACAAGAATCATCGCCTAGATTGTGCATGTAGGTAGTTGGTGTTATCTGGAAACCCTAGCAACCACATAATTAAAATTTTACAAACTGAGTAGAGGACGTCTAACTTGGTTTTGCTGGTTTGCATATGATGTGGTATAGCCTTTGTCATGATAATGAGTTTATGTATGAGATGGTTATATGTTGTGATGTTAAGTGGCATTGATGTCACGGCATGATGGCTGGAGCTATGGGATTTCCACCTTAATGTAATAGATGTAGAGACAACCTACAGGTTGCACGGAGTACACGAAGCTTCACCAGCTGCATGAGAACAAAATCGGTGCCATGGCGATAGTTTTCAAAATTGTCGCCATGACAACGATTCCTAGGAAAAACTTCATGAAGACCTTGGAGGACCATGGAGACATTCTCGGCGCCCAGGGCTATACCATATCATGCTATTATGAATTGTTGAGATGTTTATCACTTTGTTGTTTGCACCCTTTGATTACGCAGTAGTCAATTATCAGGGTGATCTATCACAGTAAATATAAAGTTTAAAAGGTGCTCTTCCCGGTGTTGTAATTGTCTATAACACGTAGTGTTCCAGAGTGCACCATGTCCACATGAGTACAAACGGAATGTGAGGTGTAAGATAGGGATGGTCAAACCATGTATGCAGATAGAACTTGATTGTCTTGAAGTTCTAGCTGAATAGTTAGCTCAGAGCACGAAGGATCAAAATATGAACCAGATTCATATGGAGATATGATCAGCAAAAGTTTTCCTGACGGTCAAAATTCTCGTCATTAGTGATGTCCACATCAATGGCTAAGAATAAGATCAGGATCTTGAATCACTCGCTATCAACTATGAGAGATACTGATTAGAGTGGGAGTGTACTTTATATTAAAAATTGTTAAAACACTAGTACGATGATTAATTATGAAATATGTCTAAATATATTTGTGTTTATCATTGTAGATCAGTGGCTTGCAATATGGTCAACTTAGACCCTATGTTAGAGAAAGAAAAGTTGGTTGCTAATGGTGGAAACTATGCGGATTGGATCCGGAACATGAGATTTGTTCTCAGGAGTGCAAAGAAGGAGTATGTGCTGGATCATCCCCTAGGTGATCCTCCTACAAAGGATGCATCAAAAGAAGTTGTAGATGCTTTCACTGCTCGTAGTTATAACTATGAGTCAGTCTAGTGTCTCATGTTGACTTGCATGGATCCTGGACAACAAAAAAGTTTTGAACATTCTACTACTCAATTCATAATTGGGTCTCTAGAATTTTTGTACAAGAAGTGGGCAAGGACCGAATGTTTTAAAATAACCAAGGCCTTGATTGAATGCAAGATGCCAGAGGGTTCCTCAATGGGTGAGTATATAATGAAGCTCACTGGCTATTTTGATAGACTGGCTTCTCTGGAATTCGGAATTCCTCCAACACTCCATACAGATATTGTGCTTGCTTCACTCCCCCCATCTTGCAATGGTTTTATAATGAATTACAACATGAACGGGATGGAGAAAAGTGCAAACAAGTTGTTTGCTATGCTCAAAACCATGAAGGCTGGGATGGAGAAGAACAAACAAGTTTTGGTGGTCAACAAGACCACCAGTATCAAGAAGAAGGGCAAGTCCAAGAAGAAGTATACTAGTGCCGGTAAGACCATCTCTCAAAAGAACAAGGGCGGAGCCACAAAGGAGACTAAATGTTTCTACTGCAAACAGAAGGGCCAATAGAAACACAATTGCAAGAAGTACTTGGCGGATATGAAGAATGGTTCTTCAGATATACAAAGTTAATGTTATTCTACTTGTTAATTTACTGTACGTCATGAGTATTTGATACAAATCGGTTGCTGATACATCTCAAGAGTAACTATGATTTTTGATTGTTCCATGCTATTATATTATCAATCTTGGATGTTTTATATACACTTTCAAGCAATTATATATCATTTCTTGGGACAACCTATTAACTTGTTGTCCAGTGCGAGTTGTTGTTTTTTGCTTGTTTTTGGTTTTGCAGAATATCAGTACCAAACGAAGTCCAAATGCCACGAAAATTTTTGGAGATTTTTCTTCTGGACAAAAGAGACACTAGAAGCTTTGGGAGAAGACCAGATGATGAGGCATGGGCCCACAAGCCAGCATGGTGCGCCCTGGTGTCTTGTGGGGCCCACATGGCTCCGTTTGACCTAACTCCACTTCTATAAATTCTCTAAAATAGTGAAACCAATAGAGGAGTCCATGAAATACTTTTTTTGCCGTTGCAAGTTCCATAAGCACGAGATCCGATCTCGAGGCCTTTTTCGACAATTTTGCCAAAGGTGGATCCGATCACGGAGGGGCTCTACATCATCCTTGCTGCCCTTCCGATGATGCGTGAGTAGTTTACCATGGACCTATGGGTCCATAGTTAGTAGCTGCTAGATGGCTTCTTCTCTCTATTTGATCTTCAATATAATGTTCTCCTCGGTGTTCTTGGAGATCTATTTGATGTGATTACTTTTTGCAGTGTGTTTGTTGGGATCTAATGAATTGTGAGTTTATGATCAAAACTATACATGAATATTATTTGAGTTTTCTCCGAACTCTCTTATGCATGATTACTATAGCTTCATATCTCTTCTTCGATTTATTAGTTTGGTTTGGCCAACTAGATTGATTTATCTTGCCATGGGAACACTACTAGGGAAAAGGCTAGCAGCAGCGCGGGTTTTTAGGCTATTAGCAGCACGGACAGCCGCGCTACCAATAAGGCGCTACAGCTAACTGTTACTAGTAGCATGGGCTAAACCCGCGCTACTACTAAGCTAACACCCACGCTACTACTAACCTAACTACTAGTAGCGCTCACTTTTACCCCACGCTACTACTAACAATTTAGGAATTAAAAAAATTAAAAGTTAGATGTGGTATTCATGAATGGTAATACGTCCATTGCAAAGCAAACCAACATCACAGAACCATCTCAGGATTCCATTTAACATCAGACACACAACCATCATCGAAGTACCTCCCCTAGTGATCCACCACCAACCTAAACAAATCACTTCTCTAGATGTATCTACCAAGGCTCGGAGTTCAAATGCCAATGTACCCGAATCCTCCTTCCCCCGGATGATGGCGTCGAGGACCTCCACCTCGAAGACCTCCGGTGTCAAAATCACTTGGACAATCATCTGTTCGACGTGGCCACCGTGCTTCACAGCAAAGTCCGCCTCCAAGTGGTTGAAGAGCACAACACCCACCGGGCCACGCTAGTCAGCGTCGATCACCCCTGCACCCACGTCCGGAAAGTGAAAACTTGTTAGTACGCAAATTGCATCAGTTAAACTAAATAGTATATTACAATTCACAAGGCCCATTAAGTTAAGATTCCTTATCATCTAGCAATTTAAAGGGGCTCATGCCGAATATATATGCTTAATTCCTCACTTCTTATTCAAACTAAATATATAGATTTGGCAAATGCATAGAAAAACATAAAGTCCAAAAGAAACACAGAAATGCATATGTGAACTAAATTACTTTGTGTGTTAGCAGATTTCTTGTTAGGTTATTCACTATATATAGTACCACATCAGGCAGGGTGATGTGTTTACTTCGCGCCGCAATGTTTGGCACCAAGTTCAGTCTTGGAAGACAAATACAATACATTGCTGAGTGGGACAAGGCAAAGAAAAAAATTGTAGTTACTAAATCATTAGCATTAATCAGTAACTTCTGTCGCGGGGGTCGTGTGTCAACTGATTTCAAGTATGTTCTTGCAAGCTACAAAGATGTTCAGAATTACTTGCAATCTGGTTTTTGCAAGCCACAAAGTTGTTCAGAATTACTACTTATCTAGTAGTACAAATGTTGAAAACAGATTATGAACTAGTCTAGACTCTACATACACGTATGTGATGAGCATTGAAGCATTCACTTTCCCAGGCTGTTTAGGATCATCAACCTAGTGGATGTCGTCCGGTAATAGAGGAAGTGCATCCTATATAAGGCACCCAACAAAAAGCTAAGTGACGGCTACTGTTTTCTCAGGCAGGGTGTACAAATTTAACAAAAATGAAAGTGCACTAGCACTATAGAGTCCGGTATATCCAGTTGCTAGGGCAAGTACTAAGGTCTAAGACGATATGCTACTAAATGATTGATTTTGCTGTTGCTCATGGACATAGCCATGAGCAAGCACATGGCAGGGCCATGAACCTATGCAAAGCATCAATTGTTTTCAGCTACATGGCAACATGTCCAGTGGAAATCAAGATACTACCCACTTGCACAACTGAATCTACCATGCGCATGCGGGAGGCTACAGCTTCCTCAAAAAACAAGTAAAGAAGAGCATCATGGTTTTCGCACCCATAAGTGATGTCACTATAATAATTAGAGGCAGATAGTGATTGAGTAGTGTAGAGGAATTATAAAAAGGGATACACCTCCTTAAGTTACTTTCTCAAACTAAATTATATAGATATGGAAATATAATGTACAGTAGAACATATTGTACTGTCAAAGCAACCAAAACCTTGTAAAAGTTTCTGTTCAAAAGCTAAATCACTTACACCACCGTGAATATATTTCAAGGAAAACCCTTGATTTGGAAGTTTCAAATAAAAGAAAGGTCCCATTCCATTTGGATACTATTGATTACAGCTTACAGAATGATAATCACTTACACCACCGTGAATATATTTCAAGGAAAACCCTTGATTTGGAAGTTTCAAATAAAAGAAAGGTCCCATTCCATTTGGATACTATTGATTACAGCTTACAGAATGATATATTGGTGGCTAAGAGGTCAATCCATTGTTTAAATCCAAGAAAATAAACAGGGACAGAAGTGGGGATAATAATTTGTGTTTTGGATATGACTGATTACAGCTTATGGAATGATATCTTAGTGACTAGTAAGAGACCACTGCATCGCCAACAATCTTAGCCCACTCCATTGCAGCTCCCGGCATCATCTAGACTAATCGGCTGGCATCCACATAAAACTAATCAACTATGCAGTCCAACCAAAAAAAGTGCCTTGCAAAAACATCAGTAGTACAGACTCTCTCTCAAACTAATCAAACCGGCCAAAGCAGTCCTGAATCAAATACTAATGCTTCATGAACAAATTCAGCAACAGGGAACCCCATAGCTCACTGCCAAGATTTTACGTGCCTGAGAACCTAACAAATATGGAAATAAACTGTTTCACCGCTACATCCGAATATACTATGACTCGTTCATGAACCCCAACAACAACATATACCACGCAGGCCCCAATAAATACGTTTCTGTGACTAAGAACGTAAATATGGTCCAGATATGAGATTGCAGAACAATAGATACAAAGAAAATAGAGGTGATTGATTTTCACTGACCTGCGCGTCCAGTCGCTGGTGGCTTCAGAGCACACCTCGCCCACCACTGCATCCACAGGCGGCCGCGCATAGCCGGCGGCACAGACCGCGTCGTTTGGGACGCTCATGAATCCTGTGACTCCGCTGGGAAGAAGGAACTGCTCCTCGCCCCGGGCGCAGCACACATCCAGTGAATCGACGGTGCCGGCAAATCAGTCAAAAATCCCTAAAATCTGTGCCAGTTTCTACCAATGGCTATTTGCCGGAGAGGGGAACAAAACGTACCCGTTAATCTCGACGCCATTGGTAGACATCTCGCCGGCGAAGGAACAGCACGGCCGCTGCTGTTCGACGGACTGATGCAGATTTGGGACAGCGGCCACGGGCTCCTCCCCCTCCTCGCGCTCGCGCTTCCGCGCGGGGAACTGGTGCTCCTCCTCGTCCGCGCCCATCGCCGACCGCCGGGAGGAAGGAGGAGAGAGAAGGGGCGGGCGGAGGAGGAAGGGGAAGGGAGGGGGAGGAGGAGGTGGGGTGTTGCGCGTGGCCGGTGCTCGCCGGAACCGGCCGGCGTGGGTGGGGGCGGCGGCGAGGAGATCGTGGGGAGAGGAGCCGGGGTGGGGAGGACCGAGGAGATCGTGCGAGAGTTTTTTTTAGGGATGTGAGAGAGTTTTTTTAGTGGTGGGGTGGGAGTGGATCGGGCCGGGGTAGATGGTGCAGTAGTGGACACGGTTAGTAATAGCGTGGGGGTCTTACCTACGCTATAGCTACCTACTTAGTAGTAGCGTGGGTTTTATAGCCCTTGCTACTACTATGGCCTGTTTCAGGGGTATGATGAAGATCATTTAGTAGTAGCGCGGGTTTATACCCCTCGCTGCTACTATCAACTTAGTAGTAGCGCAGTTTTTATACCCCACGCTGCTACTAATTAGCAATAGCGCCCGTTTTTAGACCGCGCTACTGATAAATTTCTGTGTATAAGGTTTTCCCTAGTAGTGGAAGAGGTGCTTTGTAATGGGTTCGATCTTACGGTGCTCAATCCCAATGACAGAAGGGGACATGACACGTATGTAGCATTGCTATTAAGGGTAAGAGTATGGGGTTTATTCATACGTGAGTTTATCTTGTCTACATCAAGTCATCGTGCTTAAGGCGTTACTCCATTTTTTCATGAACTTAATACACTAGATGCATGCTGGATAGCGGTCGATCTGTGGAATAGTAGTAGTAGATGCAGGCAGGAGTCACTCTACTTCTCTCAGACGTGATGCCTATGCACTTGCCTTGAAAAATATCATCTGTAGCGACCCGACCTTATACGGTCAAGTCTCTGTGCTTAAGTTTCATCCCTGGATCAGTATTGCTAACACGCACAGTACTCGAGGAATTATAACAGAGTTCAATCGCACACTTATTACATCTAGTGTCTCATAAAGAGTACTAATTACAAAAATATGGTTGAAGACCATCTAAAATAAGATAACTAAGCATCGAAGATAAATGAGTCCATCCAAGTCCACGGCAATACTGACTGCATGACAACGACCTAGCGCACCTTACCCTTCGTCTAAAAATTCTGCAACATGATACGTTGCAGCCGTGTAGGTCGGCACATGGAATATGCTGACAAGATAACACTATAGAACAATGAAAAAAATAACAGCTATCACTACATGTATATATGGCTGGTGGAGGCTCTACGGTTATCATTTGCATAAAGCTAGTTTTTCCCTACAACAAAGGAAAATATTTTATTTAACTACAAAGTTTGTCGAAAATATTGAGAAGGTACCCCCAACTCAATCCCAAAATTAAAATTAATAACCCGACAAATTAATTAAGTAAAGTGATGGGATCAACATAGTAGTTCAAGTACCAGATACTCAAGACGTCCATAACCGGGGACACGGCTAACCATGGTTAGTTTGTACACTCTGCAGAGGTTTGCGCACTTTTCCCCACAAGACTCGATCTCCTCAGTTGGATTTTCTCGCACTACATGATGTTTGAGAAATGGATGATCGATACATAGTCTTTTCGAAGAGGTCCCCTTAACCGATAGATAGGTTGGTACACCTACAATCCCCTACATCTGCTAGCCCATCATGGAAAGGTTTCCCACAACTTACTCAACTATGCCAGAGCCCATAATGGCATGTGGCTGCACACGGAAGTTTCCAGCATGAATAACATAATGATCCCTTTGAGCCTGGGTGGCAAACCATAGGAAAAATCGCACGGATACCCCGGGATTCTCCTTGGACAACACTGGATTCCCCAGGTGCCCACAAACCAATCGACTCAGATGTGTGTTAAAGTAGCGACCTTAAGTTAAACCTTAGTTAACAATAATCTCTCACAACTGTCATGAATTCTGTCAAAACCAAAACACGTCTACGAGCATAGCATAGTAGTATAATCATAACGTAGCAACTCCCAAGGTTTGAACAAAGGACAATAGGTTCCTACCTCATCAACTACTTCCCAATACCCACATGTTAAATCAGATCCTACTCATGCAATGTTTCAGGATTGAAACTAATGCATAAACACTGGGTAATAAAGGGAGTATGATCAAAGTGTTACTTGCCTTGCTGACGATTGGAAAACCCTAGAGATTCGTAGTAGCAAGCCTCGCACTCTGGAAACTCTATCATGAACAAACAATATCATACATAAGCACTCAATCATAAGACGCAAAGGTAAAACCAAGATAAAAGATCCAAACTGAAAGTTCAACTGAAGAGCTTCGATTTGCAAAAGGAATCAATCAAATCGGAGTTACGAAACTCAAACTATGATTAAAATAAGTTTGAATTCAAATCTGCATGAAACCAAATTTTAAATTTCCAAAATCATGTTCAAGTTGTTTATCTGGACAAAGGAGAATAAGATGAAGATTTTGGCGTTGGTTTCACTGGATTTGGACATACGAGCAAAAAGTAGTGAGGGTTTGAAGATCAAGGACTAATCTGCGATAAGAGTAATTACGGATAGGTCCTTGGCTGAAAAATAAAACTAAAAAGAAAAACCTAATGAACGAACGTCTGCTAACGGATACTAACAAACGAATTCGTTCGCTAATGAAATGAATTGGGTGAACGTTCGCTATTTAACGAACCCTAAAAATAAAACCGATCTAATAGAAACATCGAAAAAAACTAAAGAACCGGATTGGCGGTTTTCAGCAAAAACCGGCAGCGAATCGGGAACGGCGGCGGTAGCGGTGAACTCCGGTGAGTGGGGCCGCGGTCGTCGGCGTGGGCGGCGTGCGGCTGCGGCGGCGGAGAGCAGTGACGGTGGCGGCGGCGCTGCGGCAGCGGAGAGATGAGGGGCTGCGATGGCGGCTAGGTGAGGGGGATGGGGTGGCGGCTTTTAAGGAGGGGCGAGGCCGACTTGGGGCAGGGGGCGACGCGAGGCGTGTGGCGGCGCCGGACTCCGGCGAGTCCGCCTCGGCCACGGCCCGGGGAAGGCGGCGGCGCGCAGCGGCGAGCAGCGAGCAGCGGCGGAGGCGCAAAGCGGCGGCGGGATGTGGGGCGGCGGCGGCTTGGTGAGGGGGCGGGGTGGCGGCTTTTAAGGAGGGGGAGCGAGGCCGACTTGGGCAGGAGCGACGCGGGGCGCGTGGCGGCGCCGGACTCCGGTGAGTCCGCCTCGGCCACGGCTCGGGGAAGGTGGCGGCGCGCGTGGGCCGGCTGGGCTTCGGCCCAGTCGGTCCGAAGATTTTTTTTTGAATAATTTCGGCAAAGCAAAAAAATTCAAAATAAAATAAATAAAAATCCTAAAATTCCAAAAACAACTTTCACGGTCCTCTACTAATATTTAGGACAACATGAACATTTTTCTGGGCTAAAATGTAATTTTTTCCTAATTTGACCAAATAAAATCCCAATAAAAATTCAAATAAAATAAATATTTTTATCTAAAATGGAATTTCTATTATTTCCTCTGTTTTGAAGAAGTCATATTATCTTCTCTCCTTGTTTCTTTTATTTTTGAAATAACTGGGAACATAATTTCAAATAAAAATCACCTTGATCTAGTTTACCAATTTTTGAAAATTCAAAAATGGAATTTTATGAAAACCTCCAACTCTCTCACATTGTCCTTGAGTTGCTTAAGGTCTCTTGGATCAAAATGGCCAAATAAACCAAATTCAAAATGCAAAGAAACATGGATGCATATGATGACCTAATGATTAACATCCAAATTGAAAATTGGGATGTTACAAACCTACCCCCCGTAAGATGAATCTCGCCCTCGAGATTCGAGTTGGCTAGCAAATTGGTGTGGGTGGTCTTTCCGTAGGTCTTCTTCTCGCTCCTAGGTGTCTTCTTCCTCGATATGGTTGCTCCACTGAACTTTGCAAAACTTGATGACCTTGCTACGTGTAACTCGGCTGGCAAACTCGAGAATCTTGACGGGTTTCTCCTCATAGGTTAGGTCACTCTCCATCTGAATTGCTTCCAGGGGCACTGTGTCTCTCAAAGGAATATCAGCCATCTCTACATGGCACTTCTTCAACTAGGAAACGTGAAACACATCATGAACTCCTGATAAACCTTCGGGTAACTCCAACTTGTAGGCCACTTCTCCCATACGTTCCAAAACTCAGTATGGTCCTAAAAATCTTGGGGCTAACTTTCCTTTAACTCAAAGTCATTTAACTCCCCGCAGCGATGACACACGGTGATATGCTCTATCTCCAATTTCATAGGCTACCTCCTTGCGTTTGGTGTCAGCATAACTCTTCTGTCTAGACTGAGCTACCTTCAGTCTTTCACGAATCAACTTAACCTTCTCTTCAGACTCTTTGATCAAATCTGGTCCAAAAACTGACGGTCTTCAACTTCATCCCACATTAATGGTGTCCTGCACCTCCTTCCATACAAAGCTTCGAAAGGGGCCATCTTCAAACTAGCCTGGTAGCTGTTGTTATATGAGAACTCTGCGTAAGGCAAATTGTCATCCCAACTAGATCCATAATCTAGCGCACAAGCTCTCAACATGTCCTCCAGAATCTGATTGACTCTCTCGGTCTGTCCATCTGTCTGTGAATGAAAGGTTATACTGAACTCTAGCCTGGTACCCAAAGTCTGGTGCAACTGATTCCAAAACTTTGAGGTAAAATGTGTTCCTCTATCTGATACGATGGTCCTCGGAACTCCGTGCAGACATACGATCCTGGTCATATATATCTTGGCCAACTTCGCGCTCGTATAAGTGGTTTTCATGGGGATAAAATGAGCCACTTTGGTCAAGAAATCAACTACTACCCAGATGGAATCATAACCTGATCATGTCCTGGGTAATCCGGTGATGAAATCCATGCCAAGCTTATCCCACTTCCATTCGGGTATCGGCATAGGCTGTAGTAATCCTGCTGGCTTCTGATGCTCTGCCTTCACTCTCTGACAAACGTCGCATACTGCTACATACTCGGCAATATCCTTCTTCATACCTGTCCACCAGAAACGTTCCTTCAAATCCAAAAACATCTTGGTGTTCTGGGGTGAATCGAGTATGGCGAGTCATGAGCACATAAATACGATTTTCAAACCATAAAGTTTCGTGCTCATCCTCACGAAAACCCTTGGCTTTTCCTTTACTTATCTTCTCCTTTATCTTCGCAATCTCCTTATCAGTCTTCTGGGCTTCTCGAATCTTTCCCAACAATGTGGACTGAACCTCCAATGTTGCTACCCTCTTGGAACTATCTCCGTTCGAAGTGCTATGAGATCGTCGGCTAACTCCTGTGGTAAACCTCCAGTTACGAGAGTATTTACATAACTTTTGCGGCTCAACGCGTCTGCTACAACATTGGCCTTTCCTGGATGATAATGCAGCTTCATATCATAATCCTTTATGAGCTCCAACCATCTCCTCTGCCCGAGATTCAACTCCTTCTGCGTGAAGATATACTTCAAACTCTTATGATCCGTGTATACATCACAATGGTTTCCAATAAAAAATGTCTTCAGGTCTTGAGCGCATGCACTATGGCAGCTAATTCCAAATCATGCGTGGCATAATTCAACTCATCAGGTCGAAGCTGACGTGAGTCATATGAAACAACTCTTCCGTCTTGCATAAGTACACATCCAAGTCCCTGGCGAGAAGCGTTGCAATACACCTGTAAATCCTTGTGTATATCCAGAAGAATTAGCAGTAGGGCCGTAATTAAACGTTTCTTCAACTCCTGAAAACTGGCCTCACATTCTTTGGTCCATTTGAACTTGGTGTCCTTCTTTAATAACTCTGTCATGGGCTTCACAATCTTGGAAAAAAATTCAATGAATCTCCGGTAATATCCTGCGAGTCCAAGAAAAATGTGTATTTCTCCAACTGAGGTGGGTGTCAACCTCTCTGTGACAGTCTGAACCTTAGTAGGGTCCACTGCTATACCTTCTCCAGATATAACATGTCTGAGAAATCCAACTTCTTTCAACCAAAACTCACATTTGCTGAACTTGGCGTATAGCTGTTGTTCCCTGAGCTTCTCGAGAACTAAGCGCAAATGTTCGTTGTGTTCTTCTTCATTCTTCGAGTACACCAATATATCATCAATGAACACCACAACAAACTTATCCAAGAACTCCATGAACACCTTATTCATCATACTCATAAAATAGGCAGGGGCGTTAGTCAATCCAAAAGACATGACCGTGTACTCATATAGCCCATACCTTGTGGTAAAAGTTGTCTTAGGTATATCCTATTCTCGGATCTTCAGTTGGTGGTATCCTAGTCGAAGATTGATCTTGGAGAATACTTTAGCTCCCTGCAGCTGGTCAAACAAATCATTGATCATCGGTAGTGGGTACTTGTTCTTGATCGTCACCTCATTCAGTGCATGATAATCCACAACCAACCTCAAAGATACATCCTTCTTCTCAACTAAGAGCACTGGGGCTCCCCACAGTGATGAACTTGGTCGGATATAACCTTTCTCCAATAACTCCTTAATCTACTTCTTAATTTCCTCCAAATCATTTGCGGGCATCCGATACGGTCTCTTCGATATTGGTCCGGTGCCTGGTAACAACTCTATCAAAAATTCTATGTCTTGATCTGGTGGCATGCCTGGTAATTCCTCTGGAAATACATCAGGATAATCCTTCACAACTGGCACTTCCTCCTGAACAACTCCCGAGAGTGAATTTACATGAGTCCTCCTTGGCGCATGCCTAGACACATACTTAATCTGTTTACCCTCTGGGGTGGTGAGGAGAATTGACTTACTAGCACAATCGATATTTCCTCCATACATCGATAGCCAATCCATGCCTAGTATCACATCCAATCCTTGTGACTCCAAAATTATTAGGTCTGAGGGGAAAACATGCCTACCTATGGTTAATGGCAATTGAAAACATCCTCTGGTAGCCATATACTCTGCTCTAGGTGAGCTTACTAACATAGGTGTCTTAAGGGCTATGGTGGGCAACTTAAACTTATCCAGAAATCCCCTTTATATGTATGAATGCGATGCACCAGTGTCAAAAAGGACAATAGTAGTAAATGACTTAATCCAAAACTTACCAATGACTGCATCGGGCTGCTCTTCAACTTCCTCCACGTTGACGTGGTTCACCTGCCCTCTGGTGAAAGGGTTGGGCTTCTTCCCGAGCTTCCATTTCCATTGCCATTATTTATCTCAGGGCATTCATTGGCGTAGTGTCCAGTCTTCCCGCACTTGAAACAGGTAACGTGACTCAGATCCTTCTTGGCGGGGGTTGCTGGGTTGGAACGGCTCTGACTGTTGTTTCCTCCATTCCCATTCCCATTCTTAGGGCCACTGTGATTATGTGAACTTCCTCCATTGTGGGAATGGCCTCCATGGTTATGATGGGTGTGTCCTCCCGAGTTCGAGGTAAAACGAGGCTTCTGCTGAGCTCCAGAGTTGTACTTCCCCTGTCCATACTTCCGTTTGCGATTCTCAATGTGCTACTGCTTTCCTTCAATCATGAGAGCCCTATCTACCAACTCCTGGTAGTTGGCGAATGTTGCCACCAACAACTGCATACTCAGCTCATCATTCAGCCCCTCCATAAACTTCTCCTGCTTTGCGGCATCTTTGGCCACATCATCTGGGGCATAGTGTGCTAACTTGCTGACCTCATCCACGTACTGCCCCACAGTACGATTTCCCTAGCGTAAGTTGCGAAACTCACGCTTCTTCATGCTCATAGCTCCAGCTGAGACATGTGAAGTATGGAATGCTTGCTGAAACTAATCCCAAGTGACATTGGCTATGGGGAAAGTGGCTGTGTAATTCTCCCACCATGAGGCTGCGGGTCCATCCAGTTGATGTGCGGCGAAACGCACCTTCTCAGCATCCGTGCAACCTGCGGTGGTCAGCTCCCTTCCAATCTTGCGGAGCCAGTCATCAGAAACAATCGGCTCGGTGCTACTAGAGAACACCGGTGGATTCAACCTCGGAAAACAGGCTAAGTTGTCCACTGGAGGTGGTGGCAGTGGGTTGTTGTTGTTGCCTTGGTTCTGGACTAGCAACTGCATCAAGGCATTCTGTTGTTGGATCAACTGAGTGAGCTCAAGTGGGAAAACAAATCTAGGGTCACGTCTCGGAGGCATCTGATAGGTTTAGAGGGGTGAGAACAGAATAGAGTGAGGTCTAAAGAGAGATCACTACCCATATGCACATGAGACAAATACATTCATTTCACACCATTCAATTCAGACAATATCATACAATCAATCTAAGCTACCGTTGCAAAATGCTCGGACTATTGCTATATACCTAGGAGAATACTAATGATAATGTGGTGGTCGACTAGAAATTTTGATTGGTGGAAGACTCCATGATATCTGCTCCAGCTTCGTCTTCATAATCATCATCACTATCGGTGTCGGAGTCTGTGTCGTCTAGTATGATGTAGTCTTCAAAACGGATGTCCTCTCCAGGTTCAGGATCCCCCATGAATATTCCTAGCTTCTTCTTCAGGTCTTCATTCTTCTCCAGTAGTACTACAATTTCTTCTTCATACCCATCGCGCGTAGACTTGAGCTCCTCTTCTAGCTCCTTATTCCGGGTCATCACCTTCTTCATGTCTATCATATTGGCGCACATTTGGTTCTCCTGGAGATGAATGTGCTGACTTAACTCCTGTATGTAAGCTACAATGGATTTATCCTTCCTGGTGCAAATCATCTCCCATTGCTCATCTCGGTGTCCACATATCTGGTAGATGGTGTCCTTAAGATCCTTATTGTACACCTCGCCGATGTGTCCAATGGCGATGTGGGCGGCCATGCTCTTTCCTAAATTCCAGGTTGGTGCATCAAAAGAAAACTCGATGGGCTCGGTAACTGGTGCGAATGTCCTTCCTGGAACATGAACTCAAATCATCCGGCGCTCCTCTTTTGGTAAAGTGGCGGTGTAGGTTTCGGTGAAGCTTGGTATGCCGATGCTCAGGTACCTAGTGACTTCCTTCAAGTGTCGTCTGAAAGGGGTGTTGTCATCCGGTTGAGTGAACTTGTTCCTTGGGTCCGCCATCTATAGATTAGAAATGGAGAAGAGTCATAAATGAGTAGAGAAGAGTATCCTATGGCTTATCCTAGTGGTCGCGTCCTACAGTCAGCGTGTGCTCTGATACCATCTTGTAGCGACCCGACCTCAGACGGACAACTCTCTGTGCTTAAGTGTCATCCCTGGATCGGTATTGCTGACACACACAGTACTCGAGGAATTATAACAGAGTTCAATCACACACTTATTACATCGAGTGTCGCATAAAGAGTACTTGTTACAATAATATGGCCGAAGGCCATCTAAAATAAGATAACTGCGGAAGCATCAAAGATAAATGAGTCCATCCAACTCCACGGCAATACTGAGTGCATGACAACGACCTAGCGCACCTTACTCTTCGTCTGAAAATTCTACAACATGATACGTTGCAGCCGTGTAGGTCAGCACATGGAATATGCTGGTAAGATAACACTATAGAACAATGAACAAAATAACAGCTATCACTACATGCATATATGGCTGGTGGAGGCTCTACGGTTATCATTTGCATAAAGCTAGTTTTTCCCTACAACAAAGGAATATATTTTATTTAACTACAAAGTTTGTTGAAAATATTGAGAAGGTACCCCCAACTCAATCCCAAAATTAAAATTAATAACCCAACAAATTAATTAAGTAAAGTGATGAGTTCAACATAGTAATTCATGTACCAGATACTCAAGACGTCCATAACTGGGGACACGGCTAACCATGATTAGTTTGTACACTTTGTAGAGGTTTGCGCTCTTTTCCACACAAGACTCGATCTCCTCCATTGGATTTTCTCACACTACATGATGTTCGAGAAATGGATGATCGAGACACAGTCTTTCCGAAGAGGCCCCCTTCACCGATAGATAGACCGGTACACCTACAATCCCCTACATCTGAATAACATTATGGTCCCTTTGAGCCTGGGTGGCGAACCATAGGATGATCACACGGGTTCCCCCGGGATCTCCTAGGACAACACTGGAATATCCCCAGGTGCCCACAACCAATCCACCCAGTTTTGTATTAAAGTAGCCACCTTAAGTTTCCCTTAATTAATAAAATCTCTCACAATTTCCATGAATCTCACAAACCAAACCACGTCTACTGATGTCTACTACACAACCTTCTTCTTGTAGACGTTGTTGGGCCTCCAAGTGCAGAGGTTTGTAGGACAGTAGAAAATTTCCATCAAGTGGATGACCTAAGGTTTATCAATCCGTAGGAGGCGTAGGATGAAGATGGTCTCTCTCAAGAAACCCTGCAACCAAATAACAAAGAGTCTCTTGTGTCCCCAACACACCCAATACAATGGTAAATTGTATAGGTGCACTAGTTCGGCGAAGAGATGGTGATACAAGTGCTATATGGATAGTAGATAAAGGTATTTGTAATCTGAAATTACAAAAACAGCAAGGTAACTAATGATAAAAGTGAGCGTAAATGGTATTGCAATGCGTTGAAACAAGGCCTAGGGTTCATACTTTCACTAGTGCAAGTCCTCTCAACAATAATAACATAATTGGATCACATAACTATCCCTCAACATGCAACAAAGAGTCACTCCAAAGTCACTAATAGTGGAGAACGAACAAAGAGATTATGGTAGGGTACGAAACCACCTCAAAGTTACTCTTTCCAATCAATCTGTTGGGCTATTCCTATAAGTGTCACAAACAGCCCTAGAGTTCGTACTAGAATAACACCTTAAGACACAAATCAACCAAAACCCTAATGTCACCTAGATACTCCAATGTCACCTCAAGTATCCATGGGTATGATTATATGATATGCATCACACAATCTCAGATTCATCTATTCAACCAACACATAGAACATCAAAGAGTGCCCCAAAGTTTCTACCGCAGAATCACGACGAAAACGTGTGCCAACCCCTATGCATAGGTTCATGGGCGGAACCCGCAAGTTGATCACCAAAACATACATCAAGTGAATCACGTGGTATCCCATTGTCACCACAGATACGCACGGCAAGACATACATCAAGTGTTCTCAAATCTTTAAAGACTCAATCCGATAAGATAACTTCAAAGGGGAAACTCAATCCATTATAAGAGAGTAGAGGGGGAGAAGAAACATAAGATCCAACTATAATAGCAAAGCTCGCGATACATCAAGATCGTGCCAAATCAAGAACATGAGAGAGCGAGAGATCAAACACATAGCTACTGGTACATACCCTCAGCCCCGAGGGAGAACTACTCCCTCCTCGTCATGGAGAGCACCGGGATGATGAAGATGGCCACCGGAGAGGGATTCCCCCCTCCGGCAGGGTGCCGGAACGGGTCTAGATTGGTTTTCGATGGCTACGGAGGCTTCTGGCGGCGGAACTCCCGATCTATTGTGCTACCCGATCGTTTTAGGGTATATGGGTATATATAGGAGGAAGAGGTACGTCAGGGGAGCCACGAGGGGCCCATGAGGGTGGAGGGCGCGCCGAGGGGGTGGGCGCGCCCCCTTGCCTCGTGGCTTCTTCGTTGCTTCCCTTACGTGGACTCCAAGTCTCCCGGGTTGCTTTCCTTCCAAAAATAAATTCCGTGAAGTTTTAGGTCAATTGGACTCCGTTTGATTTTCCTTTTCTGCGATACTCTAAATCAAGGAAAAAACAGAAACTGGCACTGGGCTCTGGGTTAATAGGTTAGTCCCAAAAATGATATAGAAGTGTATAATAAAGCCCATAAACATCCAAAACAGAAGATAATATAGCATGGAGCAATCAAAAATTATAGATACGTTGGAGACGTATCATCTACAAGCATAGCATAGCAGTATAAGCATAACGTAGTAACACCCAGGGTTTGAATATAAGACAATAGGTTCATACCTCATCAACTACTTCTCAATACCCGCATGTTATGAAATCCTACTCATGCAATGTTTGAGGGTTGAAACTAATGCATAAAAACTGGGTAATAAAGGGAGTATGATCAAAGTGTTACTTGCCTTGCTGACGATCAGAAAACCCTAGAGATTCCTAGTAGCAAGCCTCGCACTCTGGACACTCTATCGTGAACAAACAATAGCATACATAAGCACTCAATCATAAGATGCAAAGGTAAAACCAAAAGAAAGATCTAAACTGAAAGTTCAAGTGAAGAGCTTCGATTTGCAAAAAGAATCAATCAAATAGGAGTTACGAAACTCAAACTACGATCAAAAGAAGTTCGAATTCAAAACTGCTTGAAACCAAATTTTTAATTTCCAAAATCGTGTTCAAGTTGATTATCTAGACAGAGGGGAACAAGACATAGATTTTGTCATTGGTTTCACTGGATTTGGACATACGAGCAAAAAGTAGTGAGGGTTTGAAGATCAGGGACTAATATGCGATAAAAGTAATTATGGATAGGTCCCTGGCCGAAAAATAAAACTAAAAAAGAAAAACCTAACAAACAAACGTCCGCTAACGGAGAGTAACAAACGAATTCATTCGCTAATAAAACGAATCGGGTGAACGTTCGCTATTTAACGAACCCTAAAAGTAAAACCAATCTAACAGAAAAACAGAAGAAAAAAACTAAAGAGCCGGACCGGTTTTTTACCGGTTCGGCGGTTTTCGGCGAAAACTGACGAAAACTGGCGGCGGATCGGGAACGGCGGCGGTGGCGGCGAACTCCAGCGAGCGAGGCGGTAGGCGTCGGTGCGGCGCGGCTCCGGCGTCAGCGGGAGGCGGCGCGGGTGGCGTGCGGCGATGGCGAGCAGCGACGGAGGCGGCGGCGCAAAGCGGTGGCAATGCGGCGGCGGCGGGATGCGGGGCTGCGGCGGCGGCTTGGTGAGGGGGATGGGGTGGCTGGGCGGCGGCTTTTAAGGAGGGGGCAAGGTCGACTTGGGGCAGGGGGCGACGCGGGGCGGGTGGCGGCGCCGGACTCCGGCGAGTCCGCCTCGGCCACGACTCGGGGAAGGTGGCGGCGCCGTGGGCCATGTGCGGTAGCGGCGGCGGCTTGGTGAGGGGGATGGGGTGGCTGGGCGGCGGCTTTTAAGGAGGGGGCAAGGTCGACTTGGGGCAGGGGGCGACGCGGGGCGGGTGGCGGCGCCGGACTCCGGCGAGTCCGCCTCGGCCACGGCCCGGGGAAGGCGGCGGCGCGCAGCGGCGAGCAGCGAGCAGCGGCGGAGGCGCAAAGCGGCGGCGGGATGTGGGGCGGCGGCGGCTTGGTGAGGGGGCGGGGTGGCGGCTTTTAAGGAGGGGGAGCGAGGCCGACTTGGGCAGGAGCGACGCGGGGCGCGTGGCGGCGCCGGACTCCGGTGAGTCCGCCTCGGCCACGGCTCGGGGAAGGCGGCGGCGCGCGTGGGCCAGCTGGGCTTCGGCCCAGTCGTCCGAAGATTTTTTTTTTAATAATTTCGCCGAAACGGAAAAATTCAAAATAAAATAAATAAAAATACTAAAATCCCAAAAACAACTTTCACGTTCCTCTACTAATATTTAGGACAACATGAACATTTTTCTGGGCTAAAATGCAATTTTTCCCTAATTTAACCGAATAAAATTCCAATAAAAATTCAAATAAAATAAATATTTTTATTGAAAATTAAATTTCCATTATTTTCTCTGTTATGAAGAAGTCATATTATCTTCTCTCATTATTTCTTTTCTTTTTGAAATAATTGGAAAAATAATTTCAAATAAAAATCACCTTGATCCAGTTTACCAATTTTTTAAAATTCAAAAATGGAATTTCATGAAAACCTCCAACTCTCTCACATGGTCCTTGAGTTGCTTAAGATCTCTTGGATCAAAATGGCCAAATAAACCAAATTCAAAATGCAAAGAAACATGGATGCATATGATGACCTAATGATTAACATTCAAATTGAAAATTGGGATGTTACATCGTCATAATCATTTGATTTTTTATCAATTGCCCAACATTAATTTGTTTACCCACCATATGCTATTTTCTTGAGAGAAGCCTCTAGTGAAAACTATGGCCCCTGGGTCTATCTTTTATCATATATTAAAACCAGAAATACCTTCTTGTAATTTTATTTTATTTATTTTATTTTGTATTTTTTGTCCGATCTATCTATCAAAAACTATACAATTTAATCTTGCTCATAACCATTGAGGGATTGACAACCCCTCTGCGTGTTGGGTTGCATGTATTTGTTGTCTGTGTGCAGGTCTTGATAACGAGTCGTTGCTTGGTTCTCCTACTAGATTGATAACCTTGGTTTCATGGAAATACTTATCTCTACTGTACTACATCATCATCTCCTCTTCGGGAAATCCCAATGCAGCTCACAAGTAGCAAGAAGAATTTCTGGCGCCATTGCTGGGGAAACATCATCAACATGTGCAAAGTACCTACGCATAAACTTTCATCTCCTTGCATTTACATTTTTTGCCTCTCATTTTCATCTCCCTCACTTCTAAAACATTTTCACAAAAACACAAAAATATTTTTCGTTTGCCTTCTGGCTTGCTTGCTTTTATTGTCTTCATGTCGTGACTAAAAACAAAAAATAAACAAGGAAATTAAAGATGACTATGGATCCACCTAAAGCTTTCTACTTGGATCATCTTCGATCCATTTGTGCTCGTGCTAAACCCCAACTAGTTTAGTTGAGGGAAAATCATTAGATGAGCATGCTCATTTTGTGCATCACCGTTTGCCTCAAAATGGAGACTCTTATGGCATCAAATAAATTGTTTGCTATGATATGCTTGGAATCTATGTGAAATTTATGATTTTACTTGTTGCTTGGAGAACCCTAAAAGCACATTCCCTACCTATGTGATTTTAATGATAATGAAATCTTATCTTCTTATGCCAAAGGTGTTTATAGTTACTATGATATCGAACAAATCAAAGAATTTGTTGCTTTTAAGGGTGCTTATGAAGTTGCTTCTTTGATTGAAAAGTATGATATTACTCTCTACAAATCTAATTTTTTGACATACTAAAATACTGCTATGAAAGCTATGCTCATAATGCCTAAGTTAGTGAATTTATTGAGAGAATGTCCGTTGCTTTGGAAGAGAATGATGATATGCATGAATTTATAGATAATTATGATTTGACTCGATTGAAATATCCCCTCTTGATGAACGAGATGCTTGCTATTCTTATGACCAGGATGCCAATATTAGTGATGCTTATGGAGATGAACTTGCTATAGTTCCTTATGTTAAAAATGAAATTATTGCTATTGCACCTACACTTGATAGCTTCTTGAATGAAAATCATGATTGCAATGATATTATCATAAACTCTATTAACATCGATTGTGCTAATGATATGCAAAGCTACAAGCTTGGGGATGATGATTTTTTTTATGTCCACTACTTATTGCAATGATCATGATTGGGGTGATAATGCTTCTTATGATCTTGAAAATTTATTTAAGCCTCATGATGAATATGTTATTGATAATAATGTTTGCAAAAATATCGTAAGTGGGTTTGTAAGAGTGTCAACTTTAGGTAATAATGATCCCACTACTTTGGAGAATTATCAATCTTGTGAATTTATTGATAAGAGTGGGTTTGGAGAGGTCATGACTTTAGTTGATGTTAATCCCACTATCTTAGAAGATTCTAAAACTTTTATGCATGTGGATCATGAAGAGAAAATTTTATATGATAGCTATATTATTGAATTTGATTACGACCCTACATGTAATTATTATGAGAGAGGAAAATATGGTTGTAGAAACTTTCATGTTACTAAATTACCTCCCTTCATGTTGAGATTGCTATTGTTTCTTTCTTCTTCCGTGCATATGCTAGTTTTTTCTTGCCTTGATAATTTTTAGCTTATAAAATGTCCATGCATAGGAAGTATGTTAGACTTAAAAGTGTTCTTCACATGCTACATGATGCTGCCTTTGTGTTTCAATTATTATCTTTCATGTGAGCATCAATAAAATCTTAAGCCTATCTTAATGGCTATAAAGAAAGAGCTTGTTGGGAGACAACCCAATAGTTTATTTTTCTATTTTATTGTGTGTGCACAATTATGCTATCGTTATGATTGTGTTTTTTATGTTTTAATCAGTGTTCGTGCCAAGTAAAGCCTTTAGGATGTTTTGGATGATAGTTGACTTGATTCTGTGAAAAAACTGAAACTTTTGCACCCAGTTCTGGAATTTGGTAAATTTACAGAAACATGCTTTTGCTCTGAATTGTTTTTACACATAATGGATGTACAAATTGCCCATGTTTCCTAATTTTCAGAATTTTTGGAGTCATAGAAGTATGGTCAATGTTTAGATTACTACAAATTGTTATGTTTTTGACATATTCTATTTTCATTGCATTGTTTGCTTATTTTGATGAATCTATTAATTTTATCGGGGGCATAAGCCATGGTAAAGTTTCAGTACAATAGGTATAATGCAATAACAAAATATGAATGGGTTTGCAATAGTACTTAAAATAGTGATTTGCTTTATTATACTAACGGATCTCACAAAGGTTTCGTTAAGTTTTGTGTGATTG
This sequence comes from Triticum urartu, assembly GCF_003073215.2. Taxonomy (NCBI): domain Eukaryota; kingdom Viridiplantae; phylum Streptophyta; class Magnoliopsida; order Poales; family Poaceae; genus Triticum; species Triticum urartu. The sequence goes on from NC_053022.1 coordinate 348,566,199, forward strand.
AAGTTTTCAAGTTTTGGGTGAGATCACGATGGATGAAGGAATAAGGAGTGGCAAGAGGCAGCTTGGGGGTGCCCGAGGCACGCCAAGGTAGTATTCAGGGACTCCCAAGCGACTAACCTTGGGGATGCCCCGGAAGGCATCTCATCTTTCTTCTAATGACCATTGGTAATTTTACTTGGTGCTATATTTTTATTTGTCACATATCATGAGTTTTGCTTGGAGCGTGTTGTATTATATGAGTATTTGCTTGTTTTGCTTTTTAGTTTGTCACAATCATCCTTGCTGAAAATACTTGTTTGAGAGAGACACACGCTTATCATGATTTGTTAGAATACTCTATGTGCTTCACTTAAATCTTTTGAGCTAGGTTGTTGCTCTCATGCTTCACTTAAATCTTTTTTAGCACGGTGGTAGTTATATTTTAAAGAAATGCACTCTGATGCTTCACTTATATTATTTTGAGAGTTGATATGATTAAATTTTAAAGAAATACACTCTCATGCTTCACTTAAATTATTTTGAGAGTTGAATTTTTTTGAAGAAATAATTGCACTCTCATGCTTCACTTATATCTTTTTTAGAGCTAAAATAACAGAGATGATTTTCACAAGATATGAATTTGGTCCTGAAGTGATGGATATCCAAGGGAGATATAATAAAAACTTCCATATAGATCATTGGATATGACAAACTTGATTTCTTGCAATAGTTTTGCGATATGGAGATAGTATATTTGAGTCATGTTGGTGAGTAATTATGCTTTAGTAAGAATACTGGTGTTAAGGTTTGTGATTCCCTATGAATGCACATAAAGTCAATAGTTATGCAACAAAGTTATATCCTACTTGTGGTGCATTATTCAGTGTTAATTATGTTTAATGTGTGTTTATGACCGTTTTTGTTTTTGGGTTGGTCGCTTCTCAATCTATCTGCTAGCCTTCACTTGTACTAAGCAAAACTGCTGCTTGTGCATCCAATTCCTTTAACCAAAGCTATGCGAAATGAGTCCAGGATACCTACCTATATGCGGTATTTCCATGTCGTTCTAAGTAAATTTGCATGTGGCAACTCTAATCATTCAAACTAAATTTCCGTTTTGTGTACCTGTACCACTCATGTGGCGACAGGGGGTGACCAATGTTTTCCATGCTAGGCAGGTTATTCTCATGATGAGTGTTTATTCATTTGTCATTGCACAAGAGTGTGGCAGGTAATAGGGATGTCCAGTCCCATAATGAAAAAATAATATGATGATAATAATAAATTCCTTGGAAGGTGTTGGTATGCAAGGCACCAGTGGATACGGCTAGCCATGGCTTGTGAAAAGAAAGGTGCAAAAGAAATAAACTTTATTTTCTGTTTGGGAACCGCCTATAATGTGTCTAGCATGGAAGATATTGGTAACTTTCGGTCGCAGCGTTGATAGGAAAAGCATGCCTCCCAAAATAATTTTATCTATAAATTTAAGCTTTGATCTCTGGCACCTCTGCAAACCTCTACTTCCCTCTGTAAAGGGCCTATCTATTTACTTTTATGCATTTTTATTTTTATTTGAGTCTCCATCTTCTCGTAGAAAGCACCAACTAGCTAGGGAACACTATTGTCATACTTGTGTATTGGATGTAGCTAATATTTGAGTGTGTTTCATGAATGGATCAATTAATGATTGAGCATAATGGGCTAGGCATAGCTTTCTTTAGCGTTGATATTCTAAAAGACATGGTTGCTTGTTGATAAGCTTGAGTATTGATGTTTTCATGTCAAATTATAGACTATTTCTTTGAATCATTCAAGTCCAAATATCTATGCTACAAAGAAAAGAATATATGATGAATATGTTAGGTAGCATTCCACATCAAAAATTCTGTTTTTATCATTTACCTACTCGGGGACGAGCAGGAATAAACTTGGGGATGCTTGATACGTCTCCAAGGTATCTACAATTTTTTATTGTTCCATGCTATTATATTATCAATCTTGGATGTTTTATATACACTTTTGAACAATTATATATCATTTTTTGGGACAACCTATTAACTTAGTGCCCAGTGCTAGTTGTTGTTTTTTGCTTGTTTATGGTTTCGCAGAATATCAGTACCAAACGAAGTCCAAATGCCATGAAACCTTTTAGAGATTTTTGTCTGGACAAAAGAGATACTAAAAGCTTCGGGAGAAGACCAGACAATGTACCATGGGCCTACAAGCCACCAGGGCACACCCAGGGGTAGGCGCGCCTTGGTGTGTTGTGGGACCCGGGTGGCTCCATTTGACCTAACTCCGCCTCTATAAATTCTCTAAAATTGTGAAACCAACATAGGAGTCCATGAAATACTTTTCCCGCCACTGCAAGTTCCGAACCACGAGATCCCATTTGGAGGCCATTTCCGACACTCTGCCGGAGGGGGATTCGATCAAGGAGGGACTCTACATCATCTTGTTGCCCTTCCGATGATGCGTGAGTAGTTTACCATGGACCTTTGGGTCCATAATTAGTAGCTAGATGGCTTCTTCTCTCTATTTGATCTTCAATACAATGTTCTCCTTGGTGTTCTTAGAGATTTATTTGATGTAATTACTTTTTGCGGTGTGTTTGTTGGGATCCGATTAATTGTGAGTTTATGGTCAGATCTATCCATGAATATTATTTGAGTTTTCTCTGAACTCTTTTGCGCATGATTACTATAGCTTCGTATCTCTTCTCCGATTTATTGGTTTGGTTTGGCCAACTAGATTGATTTATCTTGCCATGGGAAGAGGTGCTTTGTAATGGGTTTGATCTTATGGTGGTCAATCCTAGTGACAGAAGGGGACATGGCATGTATGTATCGTTGCTATTAAGGGTAAAAAGATGGGGTTTATTCATACATGAGTTTATCTTCTCTACATCATGTCATCTTGCTTAAGGCATTATTCCGTTTTTCAATGAACTTAATACACTAGATGCATGCTGGATAGCGGTCGATGTGTGGAGTAATAAGTAGATGCAAGCAAGAGTCGGTCTACTTGTCTCAGACATGATGGCTATGTATGATCATTTCCTTGGATACCGTCATAATTATTTGCTTTTCTATCAATTACCCAACAGTAATTTGTTTACCTACCGTATGCTATTTTCTTGAGAGAAGCCTCTAGTGAAAACGATGGCCCCCGGGTCTATCTTTTATCATATATTAAAACCAAAAATACCTTGCTTCAATTTTCTTTTATTTCTTTTACTTTGTATTTTTCGATCTATCTATCAAGAACTACACAATTTAATCTTGCTCATAACCATTAAGGGATTGACAACCCCTCTACGCGTTGGGTTGCAAGTATTTGTTGTTTGTGTGTAGGTGTTGTTAACGAGTTGTTGCTTGGTTCTCCAACTGGATTGATAACCTTGGTTTTCGTAACTGAGGGAAATACTTATCTCTATTGTACTGCATCATCCTCTCCTCTTTGGGGAAATCCCAACACAGCTCACAAGTAGCAGTTCTCTTGCTTGACAAACCGATGCAGGGACTACATAAAGTTCGCAAGTTGAGAAGAAATGAAGTTGTGATACAAATCGGGAATGGTGATGGGATCACTACTCAAGAGCGTTGAAGTCATGTCTTTAGTTTATCTTCAAGATTTATCTTAGGACCAAATAATAGTAATTTTGTTCTAGAGTTGTGTAAAAAAATATGTTTTAGGTTATGCGACGAATATTCTTATAAGTTTTAAACAATGGTTGTTCGAGTTGTTATAAGAATGTGTTTTGGATTTACCTCTATTTTGGTGGTTTATTCATGAAATCTTGAATTGAAAGTTTGTAACATTAATGTTAAATGTCTTGAGAAGACTAATAAAAACCTCTTAAATGTGGCACTACTTGGTTATATTGGAAAAATAATCTTCATGTGGATGAAATATTGAAGTATTTTGATTTTAAATCAATTGACAAAATACATAGTGATGTATGGGATCCGATGAGTGATACGTCCATTTTGCATCATGCTTTTATATCGATATTTACTGCATTATGGGATGTTATTACACATTATGTCACAATACTTATGCCTGTTCTCTCTTATTTTACAAGGTTTACATGAAGAGGGAGAATGCCGCAGTTGGGATTCTGGGCTGGAAAAGGAGCAAATATTATAGACCTATTCTGCACAGCACCAAAAGTCCTAAAACTTCACGGAAGTTATTTCCAGAATATATAAAAAATACAGAGCGCAAGAAGTTCCATAGGGACGCCACACCCTGGACACGAGGGTGGGGGGGCGTGCCCTACCCCCCTGGGCGCGCCCCCTGCCTCGTGGGCCCCCTGGTGGCCCTCCGGTGCCCATCTTCTGCTATATGGAGTCTTTCGTTGAGAAAAAAATCATAAGCAAGCTTTCGGGAGGAGACTCCGTCGCCACAAGGCGGAACCAATCTAGGGCTCTAGCGGAGTTGTTCTTCCAGGGAAACTTCCCTCCGGGAGGGGGAAATCATCACCATCGTCATCACCAATGATCCTCTCATCGGGAGGGGGTCAATCTCCATCAACATCTTCACCAGCACCATCTCCTCTCAAACCCTAGTTCATCTCTTGTATCCAATCTTTGTATCCAAACCTCAGATTGGTACCTGTGGGTTGCTAGTAGTGTTGATTACTCCTTGTAGTTGATGCTAGTTGGTTTACTTGGTGGAAGATCATATGTTCAGATCCATTATGCATATTAATACCCCTTTGATTATGAACATGAATATGATTTGTGAGTAGTTACATTTGTTCCCGAGGACATGGGAGAAGTCTTCCTATTAGTAGTCATGTGAATTTGGTATTCGTCGATATTTTGATGAGATGTATGTTGTCAGTGGTGTCATGTGAACGTCGACTACATGACACTTCACCATTGTTTGGGCCTAGAGGGAGGCATTGGGAAGTAATAAGTAGATGATGGGTTGCTAGAGTGACAGAAGCTTAAACCCTAGTTTATGTGTTGCTTCGTAAGGAGCTGATTTGGATCCATATGTTTCATGCTATGGTTAGGTTTACCTTAATACTTCTGTTGTAGTTGCGGATGCTTGCAATAGGGGTTAATCATATGTGTGATGCTTGTCCAAGTAAGGACAGTACCCAAGCACCGATCCACCCACATATCAGATTATCAAAGTACCGAACGCGAATCATATGATCGTGATGAAAACTAGCTTGACGATAATTCCCATGTGTCCTCGGGAGCACTTTACATCATATAAGAGTTTGTCCAGGCTTGTCCTTTGGTACAAAAAGGATTGGGCCATCTTGCTGCACCTTATTTACTTTTATTACCTGCTACTCGTTACAAATTACCTTATCACAAAACTATCTGTTACCAATAATTTCAGTGCTTGCAGAGAATACCTTGCTGAAAACCGATTATCATTTCCTTTTGCTCTTCATTGGGTTCGACACTCTTACTTATCGAAAGGACTACGATAGATCCCCTATACTTGTGGGTCATCAAGACTCTTTTCTGGCGCCGTTGCCGGGGAGTGAAGCGCCTTTGGTAGGTGGAATTTGGTAAGGAAAAATTTATATAGTGTGCTGAAATTTACTATCACTTGTTACTATGGAAAGTAATCCTTGAGGGGCTTGTTCGGGGTATCTTCACCCCGACCAGTAGAGCAAAATAGTTGCTCCTCAACCTACTCAACCTACTGAAAATGAAAATGTTTACTTTGAAATTCCTTCGGGTATGATAGAGAAACTGCTAGCTAATCCTTTTGCAGGAGATGGAACATTGCATCCCGCTTACACTTAATCTATGTGGATGAAGTTTGTGGATTATTTAAGCTTGCAGGTATGCCCGATGATGTTATCAAGAAGAAGGTCTTCCCTTTATCTTTGAAGGGAGATGCATTGACATGGTATAGGCTATGTGATGATATGGGATCATGGGACTATAAGCGATTGAAATTGGAATTTCATCAGAAGTTTTATCCTATGCATCTTGTTCATCGTGATCGTAATTATATATATAATGTTTGGCCTCGCGAAGGAGAAAGCATCGCTCAAGCTTGGGGAGTCTTAAGTCAATGTTATATTCATGCCCCAATCATGAGCTCTCAAGAGAAATGATTATTCAAAAAAATTATGCTCGGCTTTCTGACAACAATCGATCCATGCTCGATACTTCTTGTACTGTTTCCTTTATGATGAAGACTATTGAAGACAAATGGAATTTATTGTAGAGAATTAAACGCAACTCTGAAGATTGGGATCTCGACGAAGGTAAGGAGTCAGGTATAACACCTAAGTTTGATTGTGTTAAATCTTTTATGGATACCGATGTTTTCCGTAAATTTAGCACTAAATATGGACTTGACTCTGAGATAGTAGCTTCCTTTTGTGAATCCTTTGCTACTCATGTTGATCTCCCTAAGGAGAAGTGGTTTAAATATAATCCTTCCATTGAAGTAAAAGTAGTTGCACCTATTAAAGTTGAAGAAAAGATTATCACTTATAATGATCCTATTGTCCCTACTTCTTATTTTGAGAAACCACCTTTCCTTGTTAGAATAAAGAATCATGCTAAAGATTCACCTGTGGTCAACAAAAGTAATATTAGGACACACAAACCCCCTGAACAAGTTAAAGTTAAACCTAATGTTGCTATGGTTAAAGATCTCTTGGCCGATAATATTGATGGGCAAGTTATTTACTTCTGTGATGAGACTGCTAGAATTGCTAAACCTGGTGCTAAAGATAAACATAGTCCTGTCGTAGGCATGCCTGTTATTTCTGTTAAAATAGGAGATCATTGTTATCATGGCTTGTGTGATATGGGTGCTAGTGGTAGTGCAATACCTATTTCCTTATACAAAGAAATTATGCATGGTATTGCACCAGCTGAAATAGAAGATATCGATGTTACCATTAAGCTTGCTAATAGAGATACTATTTCACCAATTGGGATTGTTAGAGACGTTGAAGTCTTGTGTGGGAAGGCTAAATATCCTGCTGATTTTCTTGTTCTGGGTTCCGCACAAGATAACTTTTGTCCCATTATATTTGGTAGACCCTTCTTGAACACTATTAATGCTAAGATAGACTACAATAAGGATATTGTTTCTGTTGGTTTAGGGGATATGTCTCATGAGTTTAATTTTTCTAAATTTTGTAGACAACCCCATGATAAAGAATTGCCTAGTAAGATGAAATTATTGGTCTTGCTTCTATTGTCGTGCCTCCTATTGATCCATTAGAACAATACTTGCTAGACCATGAAAATGATTTGTTTATGAATGAAAGAAGGGAAATAGATGAAGTATTCTTTAAATAGGGACCTATTCTGAAACACAACTTGCATGTTGAAATCCTAGGGGATCCTCCTCCACCCAAGGGTGATCCCGTGTTTGAGCTTAAACCATTACCTGATACTCTTAAATATGCTTATCTTGGTGAAAAGAAAATATATCCTGTTATTATTAGTGCTAACCTTTCAGAGAAGGAGGAAGATAAGTTATTGAAAACTCTAAAGAAGCACCGTGCTGCTATTGGATATACTCTTGAAGATCTTAAGGGCATTAGCCCCACTCTATGTCAACAAAAAAATAAACTTGGAGGAAGACGCCAAACCAGTTATTGATCATCAACGACAGCTGAATCCTAAGATGAAAGAAGTGGTAAGAAAGGAAATATTAAAGCTCCTTGAGGCAGGTATAATTTATCGTGTTGCTGATAGTCAGTGGGTAAGTCATGTCCATTGTGTCCCTAAGAAGGGAGGTATTACTGTTGTTCCTAATGATAAAGATGAATTGATCCCGCAAAGAATTATTACATGTTATAGGATGGTAATTGATTCCCGCAAATTAAATAAGGCTACTAAAAAAGATCATTACCCCTTACCTTTTATTGATCAAATGCTAGAAAGATTATCCAAACATACACATTTTTGCTTTCTAGATGGTTACTCTGGTTTCTCTCAAATACCTGTGTCAGCTGATGATCAATCAAAGACCACTTTTACTTGCCCTTTCGGTACTTTTGCTTATAGACGTATGCCTTTTGGTTTATGTAATGCACCTGCTACCTTTCAAAGCTGCATGATGGCTATATTCTCTGACTTCTGTGAAAATATATGTGAAGTTTTCATGGATGATTTCTCCGTTTATGGATCCTCTTTTGATGATTGCTTGAGAAACCTTGATCGAGTTTTGCAGAGATGTGAAGAAACTAATCTTGTCTTGAATTGGGAGAAATGCCACTTTATGGTTAATGAAGGTATTGTCTTGGGGCATAAAATTTCTGAAAGAGGTATTGAAGTTGATAAAGCTAAAGTTAATGTTATTGAAAAGATGTCGTGTCCCAAGGACATTAAAGGTATAAGAAGCTTCCTTGGTCATGCCGGTTTTTATAGGAGGTTCATTAAGGACTTCTCAAAGATTTCTCGGCCTCTGACTAATCTTTTACAAAAAGATATTCCTTTTGTATTTGATGATGATTGCGTAGAAGCATTTGAAATACTTAAGAAAGCATTGATTTCTGTACCTATTGTTAATCCACCTGATTGGAATTTACCCTTTGAAATTATGTGTGATGCTAGCGATTATGTTGTAGGTGCTGTTCTAGGGCAAAGAGTTGATAAGAAATTAAATGTCATTCAATATGCTAGTAAAACTCTAGACAATGCCCAGAGAAATTATGCTACTACTGAAAAGGAATTCTTAGCAGTTGTATTTGCTTGTGATAAGTTCAGACCTAATATTGTTGATTCTAAAGTAACTATTCACACTGATCATGCTGCTATTAAATACCTTATGGAAAAGAAAGATGCTAAACCTATACTTATTAGATGGGTTCTCCTGCTAGAAGAATTTGATTTGCATATTATTGATAGAAAGGGAGCTGAGAACCCCGTTGCAGACAACTTGTCTAGGTTAGAAAATGTTCTTGATGACCCACTACCTATTGATGATATCTTTCCTGATGAAGAATTAAATGTTATAAATGCTTCTCGAACTTCTCCATGGTATGCTGATTATGCTAATTATATTGTTGCTAAATTTATACCACCTAGTTTCACATACCAGCAAAAGAAAAAGTTCTTATATGATTTGAGACATTACTTTTGGGATGACCCACATCTTTATAAAGAAGGAGTAGATGGTATTATTAGACGTTGTGTACCTGAGCATGAACAGGAACAAATCCTACGCAAGTGTCACTCCGAGGCTTATGGAGGACACCATGCTGGAGATAGAACTGCGCACAAGGTATTGCAATCCGGTTTTTATTGGCCTAATCTCTTCAAGGATGCCCATAAGTTTGTCTTGTCTTGTGATGAATGTCAAAGAATTGGTAATATTAGTAGACGTCAAGAAATGCCTGTGAATTATTCACTTGTTATTGAACCATTTGATGTTTGGGGCTTTGACTATATGGGACCTTTTCCTTCCTCTGATGGGTATACACATGTTTTAGTTGTTGTTGATTACATTACTAAGTGGGTAGAAGCTATTCCAACTAGTAGTGCTGATCATAACACCTCTATTAAGATGCTTAAAGAAGTTACTTTCTCGAGGTTTGGAGTCCCTAGATATTTAATGACTGATGCTGGTTCACACTTTATTCATGGTACCTTTCGTAAAATGCTTGCTAAGTATGACGTTAATCATAGAATTGCATCTCCTTATCACCCACAGTCTAGTGGTCAAGCAGAATTGAGTAATAGAGATCTCAAATTAATTTTGCAAAAGAATGTTAATAGATCTAGAAAGAATTGGTCCAAGAAACTTGATGATGCATTATGGGCCTATAGAACTACATATAAAAATCCTATGGGTATGTCTCCGTATAAAATGGTTTATGGTAAAGCATGTCACTTACCCCTTGAACTAGAACATAAGGCATATTGGGACATTAAAGAGCTCAATTATGATTTCAAACTTGCCGGTGAGAAGAGGTTATTTGACATTAGCTCACTTGATGAATGGAGAACCCAAGCTTATGAAAATGCCAAGCTGTTTAAACAAAAAGTTAAAAGATGGCATGATAAAAGGATACAAAAGCACGAGTTCAATGTAGGTGATTATGTATTGATATACAACTCCCGTTTAAGATTTTTTGCAGGCAAACTTATCTCTAAATGGGAAGGTCCTTATGTTATCGAGGAGATCTATCGTTCTGGTGCCATAAAAATCATCAACTTCGAAGGCACAAATCCGAGGGTGGTGAATGGTCAAAGAATTAAACATTATATCACAAGTAATCCTATAAATGTTGAAACTAATATTATTGAAACCGTAACCCCAGAGGAATACATAAGGGACACTTTCCGGAACGTTTCAGACTCCGAAAAGGAATAGGTACGTGGTACGGTAAGTAAACCGACTCCAAAACATTTCTAATGGCAATATTTCTTTGTTTTGGGATATTTAAGAAAATAGGAAAATAAGAAGCAGACCAGAAAGGACACGGAGCTTCCATGAGGGTGGGAGGCGTGCCCTACCCCCCTGGGCGCGTCCCCTGCCTCGTGGGCACCTCGTGTGCTCTCCGGACTCCGTTTTCTTGCACGATACTTCTTTTGGTCGGTAAAAATTCATTATATAATCTCCTGAAGCTTTTGACCACTGTATCATGCAAATATCTCTTGTCTTTGTTTCGAGCTGTTTTCTATCAGGGTTGTCAAGGCCAGGCATCATGTCGTCCCCCACCTCCAACAAGGGTGACAACGATGCTTGGCTAATGAAGATAGAGTTGAAGAGGGAAGAACCTATGGAGATCAACAAGGATGAAGGGATCAAGAAGACCACGGAGGACCAAGTTCCGGCAGCAGAAGACATCCTTCAACTTGATCACAATCTTCTTACCCCAACTGAGATCGAGGCTTTCAAGATGATTGAGTTAGCCCGTATACAAAACAAGTATCTCACACGTGAAAATATTTTGTTGAAGGAGCATATCATCGCACTCAAGGGCATTATCCGCAAGTTAGAGGACCTCCTACGCTCGATGTTCGACTATCCATCATCAACAACTCCACCTTCTTCACCAACAAAGAAGAACTAAGTATCTGGTATGGGCACTCCTCTTGGCAACTGCCAAGCTTGGGGGAGTGCCCTGGTATCGTATCACCATCACTTTTATCTTTACCGTTTTTCTTAGTTCGATCCTTCTGGTAATATCTTGATCTAGTTGAATAAAGTTTTAGTATGATCTAGTTGTGAGTTTTGCTTTATGATCCCTCTATGTAATCGAGTCCGTGAGCTATATAATAAAGATTAGTGTTGAGTCAAGGGCTTGATTATTTTTCTATGATCTTGAGGGAATAAAATAAAAAGAGAAATAATAAAAAGAAACAAAGAGATTATATGGATCTTATGGAGAGTAATGAGCTCACATATAAAAGATTATGATGAATAAAAGTTTTTGAGAGTTGACAAACATAGTTTTGGTCATCGTTGCAATTAATAGGAAGTAAAAAAGAAAGAGAGGTTCACATATAAATATACTATCTTGAACATCTTTTGTGATTGTGAGAACTCATTAAAGTATGACATGCTAAGAGTTGATGTTGGACAAGGAAGACAACATAATGGGTTATGTTTTCTTACATCTGAGATAAATTATATTGCCATGGATCATCTAACATGTTAAGCTTGCCTTTCCCTCTCATGCTAGCCAATTTCTTCGCACCAAGTAGAGATACTACTTGTGCTTCCAAATATCCCTAAACCTAGTTTTGCCATGAGAGTCCACCATATCTACCTATGGATTGAGTAAGATCCTTCAAGTAAGTTGTCATCGGTGCAAGCAATAAAAATTGCTCTCTAAATATGTATGACTTATTAGTGTGGAGAAAATAAGCTTTATACGATCTTGTGATATGGAAGAAATAAAAGCGACGGACTACATAATAAAGGTCCATATCACAAGTGGCAATATAAAGTGACATTCTTTTGCATTAAGATTTCGTGCATCCAACCATAAAAGCGCATGACAACCTCTCCTTCCCTCTGCGAAGGGCCTATCTTTTACTTTCATCTTCTACCTTACATAAGAGTCATGGTGATCTTCACCTTCCCTTTTTACATTTTATCCTTTAGCATGCACAATGTTTTGGAAAGATCCTGATATATATAGCTAATTGGATGTGAGTCTTCATGAACTATTATTGTTGACATTACCCTTGAGGTAAAACGTTGGGAGGCAAAACTATAAGCCCCTATCTTTCTCTGTGTCTGATTAAGACTTCATACCCATAAATATTGCGTGAGTAGCAATTGTGAAAGACTAAAAGATGGTTGAGTATGTGGATTTGCTGGAAAGCTCTTATATTGACTCTTTCCTATGTTATGATAAATTGCAATTGCCTCAATGACTGGGATTAGAGTTTGTTGGTTCTCAATGAAGTTTATGATTCATACTTGAAATTGTGATTGAATTGTTACTTTAGCATAAGAGATCATATGACAATATATATATATATATATTATTGTTCTAAGAATGATCATGATGCCCTCATGTCCGTATTTTATTTTTATCAACACCTCTATCTCTAAACATGTCGACATATTTTTTGATTTCGGCTTTTGCTTGAGGACAAGCGAGGTCTAAGCTTGGGGGAGTTGATACGTCCATTTTGCATCATGCTTTTATATCAATATTTATTGCATTATGGGTTGTTATTACACATTATGTCACAATACTTATGCCTATTCTCTCTTATTTTACAAGGTTTACATGAAGAGGGAGAAAGCCGGCAGCTGGGATTCTGGGCTGGAAAAGGAGCAAATATTAGAGACCTATTCTGCACAGCTCCAAAAGTCCTGAAACTTCACGGAAGTTATTTCCAGAATATATAAAAAATACTAAGCACAAGAAGTTCCAGAGGGGGGCACACCCTGGCCACGAGGGTGGGGGCGCGCCCTACCCCCCTGGGCGCGCCCCCTGCCTCGTGGGCCCCCTGGTGGCCCTCCGGTGCCCATCTTCTACTATATGGAGTCTTTCGTCGAGAAAAAAATCATAAGCAAGCTTTCGGGACGAGACTCCGCCGCCACGAGGCGGAACCTTGACGGAACCAATCTAGGGCTCTGGCGGAGCTGTTCTACCAGAGAAACTTCCCTCCGGGAGGGGGAAATCATCACCGTCGTCATCACCAACAATCCTCTCATCAGGAGGGGGTCAATCTCCATCAACATCTTCACCAATACCATCTCCTCTCAAACCCTAGTTCATCTCTTGTATCCAATCTTTGTATCCAAACCTCAGATTGGTACCTGTGGGTTGCTAGTAGTGTTGATTACTCCTTGTAGTTGATGCTAGTTGGTTTACTTGGTGGAAGATCATATGTTCAGATCCATTATGCATATTAATACCCCTCTAATTATGAACATGAATATGCTTTGTGAGTAGTTACGTTTGTTCCTGGGGACATGGGAGAAGTCTTGCTATTAGTAGTCATGTGAATTTGGTATTCGTCGATATTTTGATGAGATGTATGTTGTCAGTGGTGTCATGTGAACGTCGACTACATGACACTTCACCATTGTTTGGGCCTAGAGGGAGGCATTGGGAAGTAATAAGTAGATGATGGGTTGCTAGAGTGACAGAAGCTTAAACCCTAGTTTATGCATTGCTTCGTAAGGGGCTGACTTGGATCCATATGTTTCATGCTATGGTTAGGTTTACCTTAATACTTCGGTTGTAGTTGCAGATGCTTGCAATAGGGGTTAATCATAAGTGTGATGCTTGTCCAGGTAAGGCAGTACCCAAGCACCGGTCCACCCACATATCATATTATCAAAGTACCGAGCATGAATCATATGATCATGATGAAAACTACCTTGACGATAATTCCCATGTGTCCGCGGGAGCGCTTTACATCATATAAGAGTTTGTCCAGGCTTGTCCTTTGCTGCAAAAAGGATTGGGCCATCTTGCTGCACCTTATTTACTTTTATTACCTGCTACTCATTACAAATTACCTTATCACAAAACTATCTGTTACCGATAATTTCAGTGCTTGCAGAGAATACCTTGCTGAAAACCGCTTATCATTTCCTTCTGCTCCTCGTTGGGTTTGACACTCTTACTTATCGAAAGGACTACGATAGATCCCCTATACTTGTGGGTCATCAATGAGCAAACCAAGGCGCTGTGAATTATTATGCTTCATTAATGATTTGAGTAACTATGATGTACTTGATGTAAATCTAAAATATTTGAAATGCTTAAACAAATTTAGAATGAAACATTCGAAAGGCTCGAATAAAATTCATAATGAAGATAAGAATTATTGTGACAAAGATAAAAGGATCTTCAATCATGGAGAAAAATTATCTAAGTCATGAGTTTAGCAAAACACTCAGATAATTGTGGAATTATTTCTTACTAATATGCTTTTATTAATTTTGGGAATATGCACTTGAAACATCAACATTTACACTGAACAGAGCACTGTCTTATAGTATGGCAAGACAACACAATATGAGTTATGGAGTAGACAATCTAGACAAATGCTAATTTCTAGGTGATCCCAAAGATGTAATTGGGTATTCCTTCTACCAAAAGTTAAAGGACAAACTATATGTCACAAAGAATGAACACTTTGTTGAGAAGGAGTTTTCTTGTTAAAGAAATAAGTGGGAGGACAGTGTAGCTTGATAAGATTATTGAATCTTTGGCAGAAGTAAAAGGGATTAACAAACCAGAAGTTGTCCCGAAAGTTGTCCATACAACTGAGCCATGAGTTACTGCACCAGATGTAGAAACTCTAGTTAAAGCTTGCAACTGAACTGTGTAGATCATGAAAATTTAACAAACCTCCTGAATAATCTCATATTGATATATCCATCTTAGAAGAAGATGAACCTGCGCACTACAAGGAAGCGATGCCAACGCCCAACTCAAAGGAATGGCTTATATCCATGCACATGAAAATGGAGTTCATATACAATTAAGTTTTCAACTTAGTTAATTCTCCATAACATATAGAGATCATATACGACAATTAAGTTTGGAACTTGGTTGATCCTTCAGAACGTATAAAGTAAATGGAATGGATGTCAAGGCAAGTTTCCCTAATTGAAAGGATGTATGAATGATACAACTAGAAAGTTTTGCTGATCCTGGGAATACCGGATGTGCAAGCTTCAAAAGGTTGTGTTTTGAGGCAAGTATCAAGGAGCTGGAATCAACATTTTAATGAAATAGTTAAAGAGTATGACTTTGTTGAAATGATGAAGAAACTTGTGAAGTTTTGTGTGAGCTCTATAGCATTTCTAATCTCATATGTATATGACATATTGTAGATTGGAAATAATATAAAATTTCTAAGCACAACGAGATTTGAAGAATATGTTTCCAATGAAAGACTAAAGCAAAGCAAATTATTGGGCATAAAGATCTATAAAGATAGATCAAGAGTCTAATTGTGCTAAGCTGAATTGAATACACTGACAAGGTTTAAAAAGGTTTAAAATGGAGAATGTTAAAATGGAGAATGCGTTTTCTCCCAATGTCACATAATATGATGCTTAAAAGAAATCAATGTCCTAAGACAGTTAATAAGCTTGAACAGATGAGTGGATTATTTAATTCATGATGAATGTTACGATATGTATAAAGCAAATGTTTTATGCACTAAACGTTAGTTGCAGGTACCAAAATGATCTTGAATTGTCTCACTAGGTAACTATTAATATAATTAAGTGCCTTAGAAGGACAATGGACTTGTCCATACGGGAGATGAAGAAGTTCGTTGTAAAAGGTTACACGAACACCAGCTCCATGACTAATATAATTTATATTGGCTATGACTGTTTAGAATAGTTTTCAAGCACGAACAATATTGTGGATTCTATAATGTAAGAAGAATAGGTTAAAAGCATTACATGGTTTAAAGATGTCTGAATATAATTGATGTGGTCCCAAGTGTGATAAAACCAATGACACTATATTATTAATATAGTTAATCAAGAAGTGTCTTGGTATAGTTGGCATAAACCCAAGTATAATGAAACCAATAGCACTCTATTATGAATATAGTTAATCAAGAAGTGTCTTGATATAGTTGGTGTGATCCCAAATGCAATGAAACCAATGACACTGTATTATGAATAATAGTGTCGCTGCTCAAAGCAAAAGGAATAAAAAATGAGACATGACTAACACAATATTATACGGATTTGAATGTGTTAGACCAGATGATGAAGGCTCTACCACGAGCAAAGCATGAGCAAAACCGGATAGCCATAGGTGTTAGAGAGAAAATGTAAACTAGATTATTGACTTTAATGCAAGTGGGAGATTGTTGGGAATATGCCCTAGAGGCAAATATTGTACTATTATATTTCCATTTTCATAATTAAGAGTTTATATTTCATTTTATAACTTTTATGATCCTGGAATATGTGATTCAGTGGAAAACTCATATGTTGCCAGTCTTGCCTCTGAGACTAGCTCAAGTGTTTTTGTTGATCATCTTTTCCAGATCTTAGGATATTGTTAAGTGTAATGATCGTCCTAAAACAAGATTAAGAGTATGGCATTAGAAGAACAATCATATTGAATCGACCCAAACTTGTTTGTTATACTTTGAGATAATATCGTCTGAAATCAATTGTTATAACACAGAGTGTTATCATGTGTTTTAGTTCCTCATACCATGATAGTACCGTAGTCACTTCATACCGTACGGTGAACTTTGGGGTTGCTCAAACGTCATCTGTAACACGATGATCATAACGACAACTTACAAGTTCATCAGAAAGTTTGACAAGGGACTAGATAGCTCGAGAGTGGGATTTGCGCCTCCGATGATGGAGAGATATTCTTAGGGCCCTCTTGGTGTGATGGCATCAATCACCGTATGTCCGACACAAGTGACCACGTCACAGGGATGCTGGAACAATTCAATGAGAGAGAAGAACAAAACTGGTAACGAGAAGAACAGTATAGTGAACATGTGCATGACTCGGGAGGATACCGGCACACCACGGGTTTTGTAAAGTATTGCAAAGCAAAGGTAACATCACATGATAACCAACGGTTCACTCGAATGTCATTCGTGTAATCATAGGGATCGATGTGGATGTCCACAGTTTCATTATTGGTCATTGAACGAAGGAGTTTCGTTCATGTCTATGGTTTACCGAACCTATGGGGTCACAAGCTTAAGGTAATCATGATTTGCTGAGTGTTAGTAGGACAAGAGTATCGAGGATTTATTTGGAATTGTTTCATTAGTATTTAGAATAGTTTCGAGAGCAACCAAAAGCGTTTCGGTGTCACCGGAAGGGTTTTAGAGTTTATCGGGCAATACCGAGTATTATTAGTAAATAATATATATGTGGAAAATGTTTCCGGAGGTGTTAAATTAATAATAAAAGGCTCTAGTAATTGTTAGAAGGCTTTTATATTTAATTTAATATCAACGGATCTTAAAAGGACAAGTGGTAGAAGGCAACTTGGGCCACAAAGGCCCAAGTGGAGGTGCCCTCCCCCCGCCCTCCTAAAGGGGAGGCCAAATTGGACTAAGGGAGGTGTCCAACTCCTACCTCTTGGACGGCACTCCAAGGAGGGACTTTCCCTCCTTGGTGGCAGCCCCTCTCTCCCCCTCTAACCTATATATACTTGAGGTATTGGCCCTTTTGATGACACAAGTTTTGGAGCCTCCTCTAGTTCATCTAGTTCTAGTTCTAGTTGGTCCTAGACTCCTAGTTGACTAATCAGAGCTAGACCTAGTTCCTCTGGTCCTTATAATTAGAAGCCCGGTGTGGTTCTAATCTCCTCCCTCTAATTCTTCGATGATGATTAGCTCTGGATGGCGAAGCGTTGCTGGATCGTGAAGACCATACACTTGCAACCAAGTAGAGAGGTGGTGCTTTCGGTCTTCTGCTCGAGGGCATTTTGTGGGATTGTCATCAACAGTTTGAGGGACTCCAAGTACGATATACATCGACTCATCTACTTCCTCTACACTCCGGAGTCGGTAACGACTGTTGATCCAAACCCTATATGCATCTTCATATTGTTTCTGGGTGATCATAGGGCGATTTTTTTGTTTTCTACTATGTTTTTCAACAAGAAGCTCTCAGGAGTAATAGGGGAAGCGTACTTGATTTAGATTTAGTGATGCTAAACCCCTATATAATTTTTTGGCTCTTTGGGTTTTTCTCTTCGTGGATCTTAAACTCAGTGGTGCATGTTCGAAGGGGGTGTCTATTTAAACACCTATCACTCGGGAGAGGGGTGCTCACACAATCTTCTCGGAATCACACGGAGCAACCAACGGTGCATGTTGGAAGGAGGTGGCTATTTATAGTCATTGTCTTCCCGAGGGAGGAAAGACCATTTTGGACATGACAACTAGCCAATGCCCAAGCGACACATGTCCAACAGTCGGATTTTGATCATAGCGGTAACATTACTTGAGGAAGAAGTAATGTTGACTCCTCTGTGTGAATCAAATATTTCACAGTAAAGAAATGTGTCTCTTTCTAGCAAGTATTTATATGGAACACAAAGAGATTTCTCTCCACTCTCATTGGTTTCGGTTTAGCATCAGAGAAACATAAGTTTAAAACACTATACCCCTCCTAATTGTACGATGGTCCTATGACTCAAGAAAAAAAGAACGAAAGAAAATGGTACCTCTTTTCCCCATCTTCTACCTCTCGGCTGCAATCAATTTGTTCAGAAGTTCACCAAATTAATTTCTTTGCGCCAACAATTTTGAGGGGGTCACTTTCGACAGGCATAATCTTCTATGATAATCCTCGCTGCCTCATAGGAGATTATCTTTGGAGTTTGTTCCAAACTTCACATGACTTCAGGGACTTTATCACTTTGTGTGCACTAACCAACACATTAGGTCCCACACTATTTATGAAAACAATCTCCAAAACAAAAGGAGGCAAATTACCAACAGTTCACATGTCGGACATTATCAACCATAGGTAAGCCATAGGTCGGATTGCAAAGTGGGTGATTGAGTTGGTGCCCTTTGAGATACAATACCAACCACGGTAGGCCATCAAATCGTAGGTCCTGGCACATTTTGTCGTGAAGTGGACATAAGCTAGCAACCAGATCGACAGATCGACAATAAGCATTGGGCAATTGAGGGAGTCCTGGATTAGGGGGTCTCCGAACAGCCAGACTATCTCCATTGGCCAGACTGTTAGACTATGAAGATACAAGATTGAAGACTTCGTCTCGTGTCTGGATGGGACACTACTTGGCGTGGAAGGCAAGCTAGGCAATACGTATATGGATATCTCCTCCTTTGTAACCGACCTTGTGTAACCCTAACCCTCTCCGGTGTCTATATAAACCGAAGGGTTTTAGTCCGTAGGACAACAATCATAACATACAATCATACCATAGGCTAGCTTCTAGGGTTTAGCCTCTCTGATCTCGTGGTAGATCTACTCTTGTAACACCCATATCTTCAATATTAATCAAGAAGGACGTAGGGTTTTACCTCCATCAAGAGGGCCCTAACCTGGGTAAAACTTCGTGTCCCTTGCCTCCTGTTACCATCCGGCCTAAAGCACAGTTCGGGACCCCCTACCCGAGATCCGCCGGTTTTGACACCGACATTGGTGCTTTCATTGAGAGTTCCTCTGTGTCGTCGCCATTAGGCTTGATGGCTCCTACTATCATCCATAGCGATGCGGTCTAGGGTGAGACTTTTCTCCCCGGACAGATCTTCATATTCGGCGGCTTTGCACTGCGGGCTAATTCGCTTGGCCATCTGGAGCAGATTGAAAGCTACGCCCCTGGCCATCAGGTCAGATTTGGAAGTTTGAATTACATGGCCAACATCCGTGGGGACTTGATCTTCGACAGATTCGAGCCACAGTCGGGCGTGCCGCACTGTCGCAATGGGTATGACCTAGCTCTGCCACCTGACGGTACCCCAGAGGCCACGCCCACATCAGCTCTGACCCTTAGCTCGGAGCTAGCTGCGCCAATCGAGGACGGGTGGCTAGACACCGCCTCAGGGGCTGCAGTCTCAATGGCGATCGAGCCGAACACCAGCATAATCCTATGTGCAGCCCGTGACTTCAAGGTGTCGGACTCCTTTTCTGACTCCGAACCGCCCGCGCCCCCGCCAACCGAATTCGATTGGGCGCCGATCATGGAATTCACCCGTAGATACCTTTCAGCACTCGCCCTTTGGCGACATTCTGAATTCACTAAGGTCTCTCTCTTTGTCAGGAGAGCCCTGGCCGGATTATGGCCAACAGGATTGGGATGCAGACGACGAAATTCGATGCCCACCCACCACCCACTTAATAGCCACTGTCGATGACTCAACCGACATGCTCGACTTCGACTCTGCAGACATCGACGGTATGGACGACGATGCGTAAGGCGAAGAGGAACCACCGCCCGCAGGGTGCTGGACGTCCAATTCATCATATGATGTATACATGGTGGACACACCAAAGGAAGACGACGAGGAACAGAAGGATGCACCGAAGGCTTATTCCCTCGAGAAGCAGTCAAAGCGGCGGCGCAAGCGCCGCCCCAAATCACGCCTCGCCAGAAATAACGATAACACAGACCCAGCGTTGGAGCAGGGCGAACCACTGCCGGACCACGGCAATACGGAGAATCAAACCGAACAAACCAATTCTGTCAAAGATAATAGTCCGGACGACACAACGCCAGACAGGCACCCGGAGCAGCAGAATGCCCGTCAAAGGCTTGTTGCCACCGCGAGGAGTCTGAAAAAGCAGCAGCAAAGGCTCAAGGCTGCGCAGGACACACTCCAAATCAGATGGAGTAAAGTACTCAACACAGCAGCGAAGTACGGCGACAATCGCCCCACCAAGAGCTACCCAAAGCGGAAGTTGCTACCTGAGTTCCATGAGGAGGCCTCAGACCCCTCACAACCAAAAATCAAAACAGCCACCTGGCCGGATAGACGACCTCACGGCCAACATAGAGCGGCAAACAATGCCACCCACAAGACAATACACGATTCACGCGAGGGCTTGTACCAAAAGGACAGCGCAACCAGATCCATCTATGAACCACGCAAGCGCGCCCCAGCATACGATATAACACAACAAACATCTGAACAACGTGGTACACCCAGATACAGGGATGCCGCACACCCCCTATGTTTCACTGATGAGGTGCTGGATCATGAATTTCCAGAGGGATTCAAACCTGTAAACATAGAGGCATACGACGGAACAACAGACCCTGGGGTCTGGATCGAGGACTATATCCTCCACATCCATATGGCTCAAGGAGATGATCTCCACGCCATCAAGTACTTACCACTCAAACTCAAAGCGCCAGCTCGTCATTGGCTTAAAGGCCTCCCCAAAAACTCCATTGGAAGCTGGGCAGAGCTCGAAGACGCTTTTCGGGCAAACTTTCAAGGGACTTATGTCCGACCTCCGGATGCGGATGATTTGAGTCATATAACTCAACAGCCCGGAGAGTCAGCCCGAAAGCTTTGGAACAGGTTTCTTACTAAAAAGAACCAAATTGTTGACTGCCCGGATGCCGAAGCCTTGGCAGCTTTTAAGCACATCGTCCGTGACGAATGGCTTGCCCGACACCTCGGCCAAGAAAAACTGAGAACAATGGCAGCATTAACAAGCCTCATGACCCGCTTTTGCGTGGGTGAAGACAGCTGGCTAGCCCGATGCAGCTCCAGCGACCCCAGTACATCTGAAGTTAGAGATGGAAACGGGAAATCACAGCGCAACAACAATAACAAACGCCGGAATAAAAGAGACAGCACGAAGAGCACGGCAGTAAACGCCGGATTCAAAAGCTCTCGGGCAGGTCAGCAAAAGCTGCCCCCTAAAGGCGCTAGAGATGAACTGTCCAGCCTAAACAAAATTCTGGACCAAATATGTCAGGTCCATAGCACCCCTGGCAAACCAGCCAATCACACCCACAGAGAATGTTGGGTCTTCAAGCAGTCCGGCAAGCTAAACGCCGTACACAAGGGGGATGATACACCAAGCGAAGATGAGGATGAGCCTCTCAAGGAAGACACTGGGGAACAAAAGAAATTTCCACCAGAAGTCAAAACAGTAAACGTGTTAAGGCACTCCCAGCAAAATACGCCCGAAGGCCTATCACCGCGGAGTCCTGCCACTGGTCGTCTCAACCGATCACTTTCGACCATCGTGATTACTCAGCAAGTGTCTAGCGTGCAGGATGGGCTACCCTGGTATTAGACCCAATAATTGACGGATACCACTTCACACGAGTCCTGATGGACGGTGGCAACAGTCTAAACCTGATATACCAGGATACAATCCGCGAAATGGGGATAGACCCAACAAAAATTTGCCATAGCAATATTACCTTTAAAGGAGTAACGCCAGGCCCAGGGGCTCATTGCACGGGCTCCCTGCTACTAAAAGTTATATTCGGCTTCCCCGATAACTTCCGTAGCAAACATTTAACCTTCCACATCGCTCCGTTTCAAAGTGGCTATCAAGCACTACTCGGACGCGAAGCTTTCACTTGCTTTAACGCAATACCACACTACGCTTCCCTCACACTCAAGATGCCGAAGAGCGTGCGGCTGCCTTGGCAGCCGCACACTAAAAATGGCCTCACCAACTAAAGCATTTAGCAGGTCGTCACGACCTCGGACACGGCTAGACGAGTCCGGCGCAGCCATATGAAATTTATACCGGATCAATGATCACACCCCTATTACAAATACAAGGGGCTCAACGTGCACAGACAAGCGGCAATTCTTACTTACCTAGAATCATACATGATTTCTTTAAAAAACTACCTTTTTGCACGACAGCTTTTTCACCTAAGCTCCTCTCTTTTACAGATGATCATCGTGCTACACCCATCCAGGATATGGCACAACGGAGACACAGGCGCAGACGTGCAGCAGGGACCCGCTCCAAGGATTCTTTTCAGATTAAGACCCCGCGTAAACCTTTTTTACTGTCTCTTGTTGATACATATCCACCGCATTCTCAGCACAGTTGAGAAGTATGTTAGCGTCTTGGCATGTGGCCACGTCAGAATAATGCACATACCTGGACACAAGGGGTTTCTTACGAAGGGCACTATTTGGGCCCGGTTTATACCATAAAGACCGAATACCTTAGGGAGTGTTCGGCGTCGCGAGTTTGGCCTTATATGCATCAGCTCCGAATCTTTGTCTTTGGTAAAATGTTGGGTTTGCCCGGCTCCTGTGTTTTGGTGCCTTATGTTCCGCTTTACCGGCTAAGGTAGCACCAGGAGAACTACTGCGATTGTGCCCTGGTTCATCCGGACGAGCACCTCAGTAGAGAAAGCCGAAAACTGACTGTCATGATATAGCGTGAGACCGGTCAACCACTTGGTGACCTATCGGAATGTTAGAATTCCTCTGCCTTAACAAAGGGCCGTTTCCCGGCCAGGCATGTACGCACCCTGCGATCGGGAGAGTGCGGAGCCACCAGGGGCTATCTAGTAGCCCCACTGTCAAACTCCTATGGCTAAGTGAAAGTGTTAAAGCATTATAGTCCGGTTGCCTCGCTCGCTACGCTATCACCTCCTTAATAGGACCAAGACGTTGGGTTAAGTGTGAACACGCGTTTTTTGCGAGCACCCCCGCATTTTATGCGTGGGGGTTGAAGCCGACGACTGCAATCTTTTAGGTTATACACAAGTATACATAAACGGCCGCACAGAAGGCATCATACTACTTTCAGGCAAAAGTATAAAAATAACCTTATAAAAAATTCATAAAAGCATTGTGCTTACAATGAGAATACATATCACTCAAACATAATATTTTTTGAGCATTGGGCCTCTATCAAACGAGCACCCTCGAGAACCTCCTTGAAATAGTGTTCGGCAGCCACCCGGCCTATGGCCGAACCCTGCGCCGCAACAGTGGTAGCATCCATCTCCGCCCAGTATGCTTTAACACGGGCAAGGGCCATCCGCGAGCCTTCTATGCACGCCGACCTCTTCATCGCATTAATGCGCAGCACCGCATCAAGGAACTGTTGCACTAAGCTAAAATAGCTGTTCGGCTTTGGCCTTTCCGGCCATAGCTGATCCACAACGGACCTCATGGCGAGTCCGGACAACCTATTCAGTTTGGCCCATTCGGCTAGCTGGTCAGTCAATGAAAGCGGACGCTCTGGAACGTGGAATTGCGTCCAGAACAGCTTGTCCACTTCACGATCTGTCTGACCTTGGAAGTACTTGGCTGCATCGGCAGCGCTCGCCGCCAAATCCATATACGCATCTGCCGAACTCCATAGCCAATCCAGAGGGGCATATCGGGGATCTCCGAACTTCCTCCGTAACATGAAGGGTTTCCCAGCCGCAATATCCCCGGCTCCTCGCAGCTCCTCCTTCTTCGCTCTCATAGCAGAACGGGTGTCTTTGTCTGCCGCCGCAGCCTTCTCAAGGTCCGTTGCCTTCACTCGGTTTTCTTTCTCAAGGACCCGGCAACGGTCGGTGGTGTCTTTTAATTCTATGGCCATCTTGGCCATCTTATCCTGGCTCTTGCAATGTGCGGCCTTCTCGGCTTTCAACTCTTCGGCCGCCTTCAAAGCAGCCGCATTACTAATCCTCGCTTATTCCTTGGCTCGGGCAAGTTCCGCCCGCAAGGCTTCCACGGTGGCAGCTCCATCTACATTCACAACATATTAAAGATACTAGCGTTATGCCGCTCTTACTATGTGGCGTTCACCGGATAATAACACTTACCCTGTGCCTCATCAAGCCTCTTGTTAACAAGCTCGATGTCGGCGTCTGCCGCATCCAGTTGTCGTTTTAATTGGGCAAACTCCCTAGTCCGGCTAGCCACCGGAGCTCCCACCACCTGCACATAGAGGCAGTTTGGTTATTGCCTGGGAATATGATCCTCTGTTCGCCACCGTTCTCGATGACAACCAGTCTCAGGGGCTACTATCTACACATGGCACACCTAACATGTGCAGTACTATCACATATTATCTCACATACCTCAAAGCCTGTCAATAGACTCATAAAGGCTTCATGTAATCCGCTTTCAGCGGACAAGATTCTCTCCATCACCGTACCCATCAGCGTACGGTGCTCTTCTGAGATGGCTGCTCGCCCCACCAACTCCCTCAAAACGTCCGACCGCACACCAGACGGTGCCAGACTCTTTCGTATGCTCTCTTCGGGAGCCGGACACTAGGGACTTCGGGGGTCTACGGGGTTATCTTCTGGCCTCACCGGATCCGGAGAGGCCCTCCGCGAAGACACTTCGGGGTCGCCCGCTTCTGGAGCGGAGGAGTCTGGGGGAGGCATTTCGCTCTCCATCATCTCTGGAAGAAGATCCCCCGAAGACGAGCTCATTTGAGAGGGGCTGAGGCCCGAACTGCAAGATAGATGCGGTGGTTATTTTCTCAGAGGAAAAAGATAGCGAGCATAATTGGTTTTCTACCAATATTTGGCTTGCCAAATGTTGGCACTGCCAACTATTGGCAATACCGAGACTTGCCAACTATTGGCAACTTTATGTGAGAGAGGCAAAACAACTCGTAGCCAACCAAGTAGTTGCCAATATTTGGCACAATGCCAAACATTGGCATGCCAATTTTTGGCAGCAAACCAATTATGCTCAGCATACCCTTACTATTAAAATATTTTGGATCACTTATGACTCGTTGGAGGGCTGATCCCCCCGCGGACTCTGTGCGGCAAAAACACCCCCCAAGGCAGGACCCTCAGTGGGAGACCTCTTCTCCCGTTTGGAGGCTTCGGCTT
Source organism: Triticum urartu (assembly GCF_003073215.2). Taxonomy (NCBI): domain Eukaryota; kingdom Viridiplantae; phylum Streptophyta; class Magnoliopsida; order Poales; family Poaceae; genus Triticum; species Triticum urartu. Next base: position 348,591,886 of record NC_053022.1, read on the forward strand.
CCGGATCCTCGGAAGCAGTCCTTTTCCTCCCCCGATCATCCTCCTTCGTGGAGACGCTCGTTCCCTCGGTTGGAGCGGATAGCGATGGGGGCCTGCGTCCGCCCGTATTATCTCCCTCGGTATCTTCCTTCAAGGGCTCCGGGCAAGGTGCGACCTCGAGCATCTTCTCCAATACCGGATTTTCCAAACCCTCAGGGAGGGGGGCCAAACACCGAATCATCTTCGCCTTTGTTAGCCAGTCCTAGTCAAAAGGCGAACTCTCAGAAATATCTTCGAATAAAATACAGTGTGTTCGGCTAGGGGATTTCTTACTTGTTCGGCGGCGCGGTTACTGCTCAGGCCCACGTCCTCGGTGATATCCGGACATTCCACTTGAGGTCCGAACAATGACTTGTACATCTCCTCGTGCGTCAGGCCGAGGAAACTTTGAATGGCACGTGGTCCCTCTGGGTTGAACTCCCACAAGCGCAGGGGCCGGCGTTTGCAAGGCTGGACTTGACGAACCAGCATAACTTGTATTACCGCAACCAAATTAAAATCTCCCTCGAAGAGATCTCGGATGCGGCTTTGCAGTATAGGCACATCCTTGGCTGGACCCCAGCTCAGACCCCTGCTAATCCATGACATCAGTTGTGGTGGGGGGCCCGGGCGGAAAGCGGGGGCAGCCGCCCACTTGGCACTTCTAGGAGCCGTGACGTAAAACCACTCCCGTTGCCATAATTCGGACACCACTGGAAAGGAGCCTTTCGGCCATGGAGCTCCTGCCATCTTGCCTATTGATGCACCTCTGCATGCTGCATGTTGCCCCTCGATCATCTTCGGTTGTACTTCAAAGGTCTTGAGCCACAGACCGAAGTGAGGGGTCACACGGAGGAAGGCCTCACACACGACAATAAATGTCGTGATGTGGAGAAAGGAGTCTGGAGCTAGATCGTGGAAATCTAGCCCGTAATAGAACATCAAGCCCCTGACGAAGGGATCCAGAGTGAGGCCTAGACCTCGGAGGAAGTGGGAGACGAACACAACGTTCTCGTTGGGTTCGGGAGTAGGGACGACCTGCCCTCGAGCAGGCAGCCGATGCGAAACCTCGGCGGTCAGGTATCTGGCCTCCCTCAACTTCTTAATGTCCTCTTTTGTCACGGAGGAGGGCATCCATCAGCCTTGAAGGCTGGATCCGGACATGATTGAAGATCCGGAGCACCTAACCTGGGCTTTGGGTGTTAGAACTCGAGGCGGGGGAAGGGTTTGGTTGAGCACGAGAGGGAAAAAGCAAAAACCTTGTCCCCTTATAAAGAGGGTGAATATCAAGCGTCCTCTCTGTAGCCGTTTGGGACTTGCCTATAATCTAGGGGTCCTAGACACGATTGGGTTACCCACGACCGCATTAATGAGAATCCTGTAATTAGGGGAACACGATCTCCGCTTCGGCAAGGCGTGTCAAGAAACCGCCTCGCGTTATGTGTGGAGCTGGTTAAGAGAAACGGTTCGAATAATCACCGGGCCATGACATGACGTCATGCTGTCAAAACAAGCCAGCAAATTAGATCTGTGAATAAATTATTCTCTCTGCGGTGGAATGTGGAACTTATTTTGCAGGGTCGGACACTATCCTTGTATTCAAATTCTTCTGTGATGTATTCGGGGAAGGAACCCGCCTTGCAATGCCGAAGACAACTGCGCACCGGACTCATCGTCATTAAAGCCTGGTTCAGGGGCTACTGAAAGAGTCCTGGATTAGGAGGTCTCCGGACAGCCGGACTATCTCCATTGGCCGGACTGTTACACTATGAAGATACAAGATTGAAGACTTCGTCTCGTGTCCGGATGGGACTCTACTTGGCGTGGAAGGCAAGCTAGGCAATACGTATATGGATATCTCCTCCTTTGTAACCGACCTTGTGTAACCCTAACCCTCTCCGATGTCTATATAAATCGAAGGGTTTTAGTCCGTAGGACAACAGTCATAACATACAATCATACCATAGGCTAGCTTCTAGGGTTTAGCCTCTCTGATCTCGTGGTAGATCTACTCTTGTAACACCCATATCTTCAATATTAATCAAGCAGGACGTAGGGTTTTATCTCCATCAAGAGGGCCCGAACTTGGGTAAAACTTCGTGTCCCTTGCCTCCTGTTACCATCCGGCCTAGACGCACAGTTCGGGACCCCCTACCCGAGATCCGCCGATTTTGACACCGACAGCAATGTACTCCAATGGATCAAAGTTGCTAGCTGAACTTGGGGCAGGGTAGTCATGATATCTCCAACTGGCGACAAGATGCACTATGTGATGCAGATTGCGTATACATACTCCAATAACACTGCCCAGTACGAAGCTCAGAGAAGTGGTGGGATGCGGAGTCGGATATTGCCGTGGCGATTGACAGTGAACTCGAGAGTGCCAAAGAAGAGGGTTCGATCTAGGGTGGGTGGCGCGGGTTGGTGTAGAGCTAGCTTGTTTCATCCGCGGCGAAGGTGATGGAGCCAAAGGTGATACTTTGGCCCGGTGCGAAGTAGTCGCCATGGAGTTGAGATTCAATCTGGGTTCGATCTCCCTGATGGTACGAAAAACTGTTAGTAGTCTCAATCGGATGGAGCGTGTGGCCAGAAGTACCAAAATGGAATGCACACAGGGAATTTACTTAGGTTCGGGGCCTCATCATGAATGCAATACCTTGCTCATGCTTTTGCTTTGACTGGTGTGGGGACAAATGCCTCGTGTGAGAGGGTTGCAATATGTGTAGAGATGTCGCTATGAAGCTATGACTGGATGTCAGATGCCTCAAACTACACCTATGTCTCGCCTTGTAAAGGGGGGCGAGTCCTAGAGTTACGAGGTTTGCTAACCATCGTAGAGCCCTGATCTGGTGAGGGCTTCTTGACTTGCATGCCAAGATGAAGATCGGGTGAGAGCTTCCCATGCGACGAGAGGCCTAGGCCACACCTTCGCCTGTTGGGCCCTGAGGCCAGCCCATTTACGGGCCTCCGGATGGGCTAACCCTGATTCAATATACCGCAAGTGTTGTCGTCAACACGTGTGAGTACAATTCGATTACTTATCCTTCAAAAAAAATTATTTAATGCCCTTTATATACAATTGAATTACTTATCCTTCAGAAACTTTTATTTAATGCCCTTTATATATACCTAATGTAGTCGTATCTAAAGAAGACACGTCACCTTGTGCTTGTAAATACCTCCATCATAGTGAAATTATGCCTTGATGTGTCTCTGTTTTCTTTCTCTGTGTGCGCATATGATGTGTCTCTGTTTACTGTACGTGAGGGTTTTCCACATAACTTTTTTACATTTAGCTTGGCATTTGGTGGTTAGTGCCAGTGCTCACTACAATCGCTACTAGTCCACTTAGAGCATCTACAGTCACGAATGACAATATAACCCTTAAACACTTGGGGACACGCTGCGTCCACAAGCAATGCGGGCATGCCTTAAATTTCACTTCTTGCATCCAGACATCTCATACTAAATTCTTATATCTATACAAAGACACGCAAAAGAAAGTAGAACCTACGTACTATGTCGATCCTAGCTACTCTTCGTCGAAGATCACGACGATCTCCATGCCCAGCTCCGACAGCATGGGTGGCAGCTGCAGCTTTGGCCTCCTCCGCCTCTATCTCCGCATCGAGCTCGGCGAAGAGCCCGTCGGACTCCGCCTGCTCCCCGCTGGAGGAACTCCCGGTTGGTCTCCACATAGGCCTCATTCTAGATGGACTCCAGGATGGCCTGCTGCTCTGCCATCTCGTCGGACTAGGTGACAGTGAACTCTGCCTCCGACTGCTCCATGTTGAATGTCGACACCTGCTGGTCCGGCTCCTCCACCTCCATCGAAGCCACCTCCTCCTCCTCCTCTTCCCCCGATTGCTCTTCCTCCTCCTCCGGCTCTGGCGAGTCCGGAGGAAGCCCGACAGCGATGCGGGCGACACGCGCAGCTTGCCTCGCGTGGATCACCTACTGGATCTCGTAGCGGGGCTTAGGCGTCAGCATGGCGTAGTAGGTGATCTTGCTCCGGACCATGGCGGAGTGCCGGAGCGTGGGCGGAGCATCTGACCGTGGGCAAAGCGCCGTAGCGGGAGAGGGAGGAGGTGGATGGGCTCGAACTGGCGGCACAGAGAGGGGGGAGGGGGATGGTTAGGGTTGCGGGACGCCGGCGGGCTTAAATAGCCGGATTTGGTCTTGGGCGGTGAGCAGGAGCGGCGTTCACACCGCGGCAACGGACGCGGCGTCCGTCGGATCGCTGGATTTCCGGGTGTTTCCGACTGGGTCCCCTTCGTCAGTTCGACGTGGCGGGCGTGCCCGGACACGCCCGGGAGCCCCATATTTGGGCTGGATATGGAAGGTGCTGATCAGTCCAGACGTCTAAGGCCCGGTTGAGGCGTCCGTCTGGATCGAAAAAATGTGACCGATGGTGACCGGATGATCCGCCCGGGCGTATGAGACGGGTCTGAGAGGTTCGGATGTAGATGCTCTTAGGTAATGTATCACTAGCTGGACGCATCTAGATGCACCCACTCACTGTCAAGAGCTCAAAATCAAGCGGGCCCAACAGCAAGCAAGCCACAACAGTTCTTTTCCCTCAAAAATGATGATGGGGCAGACTAGTAACGCCAGCCAGTGATTATCGTGCACATGTTTGTCGTGCGACCCCTGTGATGATAGAGAGAGGGGGTGAAAGCTGAGAGGAGGATTGGATTGGCTCGGCACACACATTCGTTGAATCCATCCGTCGACATGATCTACCCAATTTAATTTTCCTACAGCGAGGAATCACGGGTTCAGAAAGAAAGAAAGCCGATTGGCCCTCCCTGCCTGGTTCAACGTCACCTCCGAGCACCAACGACCGTTCCACGTAGCCCACTTGCATTTTCTCTTGGCAATTAGCAAAAGCTGGGTGAGGTTCACAGGTAAAATCATGATAATTATTTACCCGTCGTTTTCTGATAAACAAACAAACAGGAAAGGAGAAAGGCGTGTTCCAGCTGTGTGTGTGCATGGCGAAGGGGCCCCAAGCACGTGACGACAACGCCACTCCACGGTGAAAATAAAATACTCGGCAAATTCCAGAGTGGGTCGCCTCCGCCGTGCACGCACCGCGCGAGCAAAACGTGTGCTCGGCCCGGCGCCACCAGCGAAGCTTCCTCCGCCCGGCTCATCCGTCATGCCGTTAAATCCAATCAATCGATGACCGTTTGCTTGGCTATGCTTCACGGACGCACTTGATAGCGCACAGCCCTTGATCACGCGTTTAGATATACTAATCTATCACTAAAGTCTGCAAAATGTACCCGAGTGTGTCTGAGTACGAGGTCCGAGGTTTAAACTGCGATTTTATTTCCAAAACAAGTACGGTATTTTCCATTCCATTACTTTCACGACGAAAATACAAGGTCCGGTAATAGAAATTATAGAGGATAAACAAGTTTGACACACTAATGAGAAACCCGGTGTTCTTGTCAATTAGCGCGTAGCCCTTGATCACAATGTTTTGATATTATTTATCTCGCTCTAAATTCTGCAGAATGTACCCGAGTGTGTGTGAGTACGAGCTCCGAGGTTTAAACTGTGTTTTTATTTCCAAGCCAGTTATTTCCCTTTACATTGCTTTCACGACAAAAAATACAAGGTCTGCTAATAGAAACTATATAGGAGGGACAAGTTCGACACGGTAATGAGAAACCTAATGTACCTCGTACTCACGCAAAAATTAACACTACATGGTTTCTCGCAAAAATTAACACGAAACCCCATTAGCACCGGAGATAGCTACGGGGATGGTTCCAACCGGCAGAAGCAACATAGTTCGCGAGGGGACTAACAACTGATGAACACTCCACTCTCCAACCTCCTTCGCTAGTTCTCATGCTAGGCTTGGTGTTGGAACTACGCAAACACTATATACATTTCACGACGAGATACATTTTGTTATGTTTGGACACAAGATACATTATGTTTTATTTTTAATTTACCTCTCACTAAATCCTGAAAAATGTTTCCGAGTGCGTGTGAGTATGAGCTCTGAGGTTTAAACTTTAGTTTTATTTCAAAACCAGTTATTTCACTTTACATTACGTTCATGGCGAAAATACAAGGTCTGGTAACAGAAATGAGATAGGAGAAACAAGTTCGGCACACTAATGAGAAACCCGACATGCCTCGTCAACGTGTGCGAGAAACTTGACACGAAAACCCATTAGCTCCAGACATAACCACGGGACATGGCCACGGGGATGGCTCCAACCGACAGAAATGACGGAGTCGTGAGGGGACTAACACTTGATGCACACTCCACCGCCCAACTTGTGTTGTTGGTTTTCATGCTATGCTTGGCGTTGGAACTACGCAAACAGTAGATAGATTTCATGAGGGGATACATTCCGTTATATTTGGACATGAGATACATTTTGTTTTACTTATAATTTACCTCTCACTGAATTCTACCAAATGTAGTCAAGTGTGTCTGAGTACGAGCTTCAAAGTTTGATTTTATGTCCAAAGCAGGTATTTCCATTTCCATTAGTTTCATCACATGAATATAAAGTGTTGTAACATAAATTAGACAAGGGGAAAAGAATGAAATAAACAAGTTTGATACGGTAATGAGAAACCAGATGTTCCTATTCTGAGAGAAACTACGACATGAAAACCCATTGGCGCCACACATAGCTACAATGACAATTCCAACACTCGGAAATGGCAAAGTTGCAAGAGGACTAACATATGTTCTAAACTCTGATATGGGTAGTCAATTTTCGTGACTCCACCGCCAAGCTCTATTGCATGGTTCCCATGCTATGTTTGGCATTGCTACAACCCAAACTCTAAGATTGTTGCCAAGATTATAGTTGTCTTACTATTCTCATCCATGGATATATTTGGACACGGGCTATATTACAAATTAATTGTAAGAAAATCACATGTCTGGTTTGAGTGTGACCTAATTATCTAGGTAAAACGAATGGACATGTCCTAAGCTTTATGATGGAACCAGGCAATAACAAAGAGCATTGCCAAGTGTGTTCTATTGTTGCAATAAGGCATTTATAAGCTACAGGTTGCCCTTTTAATGAAAGAATGAAGAGTGAGTAGCTCAAACCTGATGGATCGGGTTATACATCCAATTTCCGTGCATGCACTAATAATCTACGAATATACAAATGCTTTCCTAATAACTGGTAGAGCATGTGACGAGTGAGCGTATCATTTTGCACTTGGAACCCAAAACCTCCACCACCTCACAGCACCACTAAGCGTTTTCCTCGTTATTGAGAAACCCGATGTTCCTCTTTAATACATTGAGTACAAGCTCTGAGGTTTAACTATAACTTTATTTCCAAACAAGGTATTTTCATTTCCATATACTTTCATAACGAAAAATACAAGTTCTCCCAAGGGGGGGAACAGAAAAAACAAGTTGGGCACGCTAATGAGAAACCCAACGCACCTCGTTAATTTGTGCGAGAAACGAAACGAAAAACCATCAGCACCAGAAATAGCTACGACGACAGTTCCAACAGGCAGAACCGACGGAGTTGCGAGGGGACTAACACCTGATGCACCCAGACAATTTTCGTCACTCCACCGCCCAACCTCTCTTTGCTGGCATGTTTGGCGTAGGAACCACGCAGACGCAAAAATGTTTCTCTCTTCACGTGCCTTAATAATGGACACGCTTCTCGACCAACGGGCAATAGAGCATGTGACGAGTGGGCGTAGCATTTTGCACCTGGAATCCAAAACCCCCCACGACGACGAGGCAGCACCAACAGTTTTCTACTAGCAACACTGATTACGGATCAGCATCATGAATGAAAGCACAAGAGTAATCGTAGTGAGAAGTCGACAACGACCCACCAACCGCACCCTCTCCCTTTCCCGCTTGTTTATCACGGCCTCCAGATCGCCAAATCAAATCATCAAAGGATAAACAAATAAACTAAAGAAACGCACAGGAGGAAATGGAAAAAAGGAACACGATGCGGGCCTCGCTAAACACGTGAAAACGGACGGCCCAGATTTGCGGCAGGTGTTAAACGATCCGATCCATCCGTCACGTTGGCGAGACAGCGACTTCCTTTGTTTCTTTGTCGTCGCTGTGCCTGCCGCGTGGGTCCAGGCTCGCTTGGTCAGTGGTGGCTGCACGTGGGCCAGCTCGAGTGGAGTGAATCGAGGCATCCGGCCATGGCCATGGTGGTTGATGGTGCAGGGTGGGAGGTCAACGGTCAAACAAGCCGGCTGGACCGGGCGCTAGCAGCCACTATGCCTCACTTGAGCTGAGCAGCTCATGCTGTCCCCGTGCATCCTTTCTCTTTATTTTCAGGTGGCACTTTTCTTCCTGGGTTTTTCGATTACCTTGCTGATTTAGCTTCGTTCTGAATAAATGGTGTTTTTACAGCTAAATATACATACGGATATGTAACATCAGATTTCACGTAAACTGCTTTGGAAACATTAGGCGGCGGCAGGAGTTGCACCGCATATGATCGGATGGCACCAAAACGAGCAAACTTTGAGAGGCTATGCACAAAGCACCACAACCTAAAGTGTACCTTTTCTACCTAGAGCCTGCAACGCAAAGCTGGAACGCCGGTGACATGTCTTTCCTTCATGCCTATGAACGGTCGTTGTTTAATCCTGCTGCTACAGACCTTCTTCTTGCTTGCATGCTTTTCCCCATGATATTGGCTAGCCTGCTTGATCCAATGCACGGTAGCTCTTTCTTTTCTATGGACAAACTTGCTAGTACTTTGTTTTGTATTCAAAAGAACATCTCATTGGTGTTATTTTTGCACAAACTAACGGTCGTATACTCTCGCTCTCCGGTCGCCCGACTATGCTTCCTTCAAAATCTGCCTTACTCGCCTCGTTCTCACTTGGGTTTTTTCATACAGTGATTGCAGAAGTCCACAAGTCCCAAGTAGAAATTGGAAGTGCATTATCACTAGTACCAAATATATAATACAGTGCAACATAATTTAATTTCTTCATGGGAAAAGCGATTCACTGCATACCAATCAAGGACGATGTAAATGTGAATTGTGGCGAACCAATCTGTGGTTGGATGATTAAAGGGCTGTGGTATTCGTAGCCCACCAGGATTCAAATCCCGGTGCTCGCATTTATTTCAAGATTTCTGGCAATGCGCATTCAGTGGGAGGTGGCTACGGTGACTTCGTAAATTTCAAGATGATATGCCGGCTCAGTCTTTCGAGGGTGCTCATAAGGGTAGTGTGTGCGTGTGTGCGTTCATAGGGATGAGTGCATGCGCGTGTATATGAGTGCTTGCGTCTGTACTGTGTTAAAAAACACTACAAATTTACCCCACAATACAGAAATTTCTGCTTGAAAATGTGAATTGTGCAATCTAGAAATACCACAGTTATTTACAAAAAAAGCAGCCATATGCTATGGCCCTTCGGTCGCCCCGCTATGCTTCCATTGAAATCTGACTTATTTGCCCCATTCCAACTTGTGACTCTTTTTCCATACCATGATTGTAAAGTTCTTAATTCACTGATAGAAATTTGAAAGTTCATCATTATCACTACCGAATAATACATTGCAATGCGATTTTATCTGTTTGTAGGCGAGGCAAGATTCACCGCATACCAACTAAGGATGTCGTAAATGCAAATTAACATGACCCAAAAATACCACTCATTTACATAGAGAAATCTAAAGGTCACTTGCTCTGGATCTTCGGTCACCCCGCTATGCTTTAGGAATCAACTTATTGGTCATGTTCCCCACTTACGACTCCACCGTGATTGTAAAGTCCTTAATTCATCGGCACAAATTTGGAAGTGCATTATAGTTTATCACTAACAAATATTACGGTCAGCCGGAAGTTTATCTCTTTGTATGATAATCAATACACAACATACCAACTAAGGACGTCACAAGTGTAAATTAACATGACCCCAAAATACCACACTCATTTAGAAATCTAATGCTTACATGCTCTGGAATCTCCACTCACCTTGCCATGCTTCCACTGAGAATTAGATTATTCTTTTCATTCACACTTGCGACTCTACCGTGATTGTAAAGTCCTTAATTCGCCGGCAGAAATTTGGAAGTGTTTTATCACTACCAAAATATGATGCAATGTGATTTCTATCTCTTCATATGGTGGTGATTCACAACATACCAGCTAAGAACACCGTAAATAACACCACCCAAAAACACCACACCCAATTATGGAAAGAAATCTAACGGTCATATGCATTGGATCTTGGATTGACCCGCTATGCTTCCACTAGGAACAGGCTTATTTCGTCTTGTACCCACTTGCAACTCTATCATGATTGTAAAGTCCTTAATTCGCCGCTAGAAATTTGGAAGTGCATTATAAATACCAAATAAGGCGGAACAACATGATTTTATCTTTTCGTGTGAGAAGTGATTCTGAGTATACCAGCTAACATGACCCAAGAATACTACACTCATTATCAGAAAGAAATCTAAAGGTTATCCCGCTATGCTTCCATTGAGAATCGGCTTATTCCTCTTGTTACCACTTGCGACTCTCCCGCGATCGCAGAGTCGTTAAATTCACGGACAAAAATTTGGAAATCCATTATTGCTACCAAATGATACAACACACCATGATTTTATCTCTTCATAGGGGAAGCGATTCACCACATATCGGCTAAGGACGCCATAAATGCGAATCAACATGACCCAAAAATATCACTCAATTACGTTAAAAGAAATCTAACGGTCATATGCTCTGGATCATCGGTATCCCCGTTCTGCCTCCACTACGATCGACTTATTCACCGTGTTTAACTTGCTCCCAAAAATTTGGGAAGTGCATGATCACCACCAAATAATATGATGAAAATGCGATCTTATCTTTTTGTAAGAGAAGTGAATCACTGTGTACCAGTTAAGGACGTCATAAATGTGAATTAACACGACCCAAAGATACCACCCTCATTTACAAAAAAGTAATCTAATGGTCACATGCTTTGGATCTTCGGTCGCCCCCCTATGCTTCCAGTGAAATTTTGCTTGTTTACCCAGTCCTCCCTTGCGACTCTTTTTTGTGCCGTGATTGGAAAATACCCCCTTCATTTCTAAATATAAATCCTTTTATAGAGATTCCAATAAAAAGTACATACATATGTACATAGACAGATTGTAGAGTGTAGATTCATTCATTTTGCTTTATATGTAGTCCCTTATTGAAAACTCTAGAAAGACTTATTTAGGAATGGAGGGAGTATTTGTTTGAAGGACACATAATTGAAAAGATATAACTCATTCACACAGATAAACCCCACAATAGAATAAGTCACTGGTGGCTGACAGGCGGGCCCATCCATACTGGATACCCCAAAGCAGGGGAGGCTAACTCCGATGGATGGGTTAAATCGGTCACTGACAACCCGGGCCCTCGCTCGAGACAGGAGGCTACGAGCACGGCGGTCACCCCAAAATTCGGGCAGCCAAGCAAGGAGGAGGAAAGAGAGAAGAAACGGCAGCTGCTGCAAGAACAGCAGCGCAGCACAATCAGTGCAGTGATTCCCCTATTTTACCCCGGGCAGCTAAATAAGCAGCGGGGGAGCGAGCGACGCATCGGCGGGCGGAGACGTCGACGGCGACCAAACCCGCACAATTTACTACTTTGGGCCTCGCCCCCCGTCTTTCCTCACCACCAATCCATTCCCACCTTTCCCATCTCCCCCTCTCCACCCTCCCCCCGCGCTTGCTTTCTCTCCCTCCCATCCATTCCCCTTCCTCCCCCTCCCCGGACCCCGGCCCCGGCCCCGGCCCGATGAACCTGTGGACGGACGACAACGCCTCCATGATGGAGGCCTTCATGGCCTCCGCCGACATGCCGGCCTTCCCCTGGGGCGCGGCGGCCACCCCGCCGCCGCCGGCCGCCGTGCCGCAGCAGCCGGCCTTCAACCAGGACACACTGCAGCAGCGCCTGCAGGCCATCATCGAGGGCTCCAGGGAGACCTGGACCTACGCCATCTTCTGGCAGTCCTCCACCGACGCCGGCGCCTCGCTCCTCGGCTGGGGCGACGGCTACTACAAGGGCTGCGACGACGCCGACAAGCGCCGCCAGCAGCCCACCCCGGCCTCCGCCGCCGAGCAGGAGCACCGCAAGCGCGTCCTCCGGGAGCTCAACTCGCTCATAGCCGGGGGAGGCGCCGCCGCGCCCGACGAGGCCGTCGAGGAGGAGGTCACGGACACCGAGTGGTTCTTCCTCGTCTCCATGACCCAGTCCTTCCCCAACGGGATGGGCTTGCCGGGCCAGGCGCTCTTCGCCGGCCAGCCCACCTGGATCGCCACGGGGCTCGCCAGCGCGCCCTGCGAGCGGGCCAGGCAGGCCTACACCTTCGGCCTCCGCACCATGGTCTGCATCCCCCTCGGCACCGGCGTGCTCGAGCTCGGCGCCACCGAGGTCATCTTCCAGACCAACGATAGCTTGGGGAGGATCCGCTCGCTCTTCAACCTCAACGGCGGAGGAGGGGGCTCTGGATCCTGGCCGCCCATCGCCCCGCCGCCCCAGGAGGCGGAGACGGATCCGTCCGTGCTCTGGCTCGCCGACGCGCCGGCCGGGGACATGAAGGAGTCGCCGCCGTCCGTCGAGATCTCCGTCTCCAAGCCGCCGCAGCCACAGCCGCCGCAGATCCATCAGTTCGAGAACGGGAGCACCAGCACGCTCACGGAGAACCCCGGCCTCTCCGTGCACGCGCAGCAGCCTCCGCCGCAGCAGGCGGCCGCGGCGGCGCAGAGGCAGAACCAGCACCAGCTCCAGCATCAGCACCAGCTCCAGCTCCAGCACCAGCACAATCAGGGTCCTTTCCGCCGGGAGCTCAATTTCTCAGATTTCGCGTCCAACGCATCCGTCACGGTGACCCCGCCTTTCTTCAAGCCTGAGTCTGGTGAGATCCTAAACTTTGGCGCTGACAGCACCAGCCGGAGGAACCCTTCGCCGGCACCCCCCGCCGCGACGGCCAGCCTCACCACCGCGCCGGGGAGCCTCTTCTCCCAGCACACGGCGACTGTGACGGCCCCATCAAACGACGCCAAGAACAACCCGAAGCGGTCCATGGAGGCCACCTCCCGCGCGAGCAACACCAACCACCACCAGACCGCGACAGCCAACGAGGGGATGCTGTCCTTCTCGTCGGCGCCGACGACGCGGCCGTCCACCGGCACGGGCGCACCAGCCAAGTCGGAGTCCGACCACTCAGACCTGGAGGCGTCGGTCCGCGAGGTGGAGAGCAGCCGCGTGGTGCCTCCGCCGGAGGAGAAGCGGCCGCGCAAGCGCGGGCGCAAGCCGGCGAACGGGCGCGAGGAGCCCCTGAACCACGTGGAGGCGGAGCGGCAGCGGCGAGAGAAGCTGAACCAGCGGTTCTACGCGCTCCGCGCCGTGGTGCCCAACGTGTCCAAGATGGACAAGGCCTCGCTGCTCGGCGACGCCATCTCCTACATCAACGAGCTTCGCGGCAAGATGACGGCGCTGGAGTCGGACAAGGAGACGCTCCATTCCCAAATCGAGGCGCTCAAGAAGGAGCGCGACGCCCGGCCGGCCGCGCCGTCGTCGGGGATGCACGACAACGGGGCGCGGTGCCACGCGGTGGAGATCGAGGCCAAGATCCTGGGGCTGGAGGCGATGATCCGCGTGCAGTGCCACAAGCGCAACCACCCGGCGGCGAAGCTGATGACGGCGCTGCGGGAGCTGGACCTGGACGTGTACCACGCCAGCGTCTCGGTGGTGAAGGACATCATGATCCAGCAGGTGGCGGTGAAGATGGCCACCCGGGTCTACTCCCAGGACCAGCTCAACGCGGCGCTCTACGGCCGCCTCGCCGAGCCGGGCACCGCGATGCAAATCCGGTAAACCGAACTCCATCCACCAGGTAGTAGCAATGAAACCGTGATCCTATTACTCACCACCGTATGATCGGCGTCGTCGTCGTCGCCGCCGTCGTTATAGCCCGATGGACATCGAGATGGAGAAAGAAGGCGACGATCGTGCCATGTTGTTGTTGTAAAATCTCTCTTTAGGAGGATGGATGGATGGATGCATGTGTACATCATCATCATCATCATCATCTTGTTGTGTTTTTGCAAGTAGTGTGTTAGCAGAACGAAGCGCCGGATCCGTCGTTGTTAATTACTGTATCTCATGACCCTGTGATCGACGACGGTGTATCGTCGGCGTAGTGCTGTTGAACTGAAACTGTATATAGGACAAAGATGGATTGCCCGTCGCCGTTCTCCTCTAGTGTTGTTGTTGCTGTTGTGTGTATGCATGCATCGCTTCTCGTCTTGGCAGAGCGAGCGAGCATGGATGATTGATATGGTATCGCTTGCAAAATGAAATGGATCGGGCGTTCTTTTTTATCTGCTCGTATGCTTCTTGATTGTGTCCTCATCTTGTGCAACTTGGCTAAGAGAAGGCGAAGGCGAGGTGGGGGGCATGTGATTTGGGTTGGTAGACCTCGACATCATAGGCACAGTGGCAACACTGGCAGAAGAAGAGAAGGATTAGCGAGGAAGGATGGAGAGGAGAGGCAAAGCAAGACGTAAGCTGCTCTTGGCAGAACAAAAGGTAACCAGGAGAGTGAAACCCGTGGGGCCCGTCCTTCCTTGGCAAAGTGGATGAGGATTGAGGAGGAGGGAGGGAGGGGACACGAGTAGCGTGCGGCTTTTCTTCTTCTTTCATTCAGGCTTAACGAACCAGGCAGACAGACATTGTTGGCGACAAGAAGGCAGGCCTACTGTTTGGCGCTGCCTCTCCACATGTCGATGCCACCACCTGATCCATGTCGAGACTCGCCTAATTTTCTTGTACTCTGGTTATTTCTTTGTTTCTTTTGCAGCTAATATAAGTTTCCACAGGCGATAATAAAAGTTTTAATCGGCAAAATTAGAAAGAAGCACCAGTGGTCTAGTGGTAGAATAGTACCCTGCCACGGTACAGACCCGGGTTCGATTCCCCGCTGGTGCATCCTTCTTTTTTTCTACTTTTTTCTCAAGTAAAAGAAGATCAGTTTTCCAAATGCTACGACAAAGCCATGTAAGACAGTCCCTAATCCCGACACTTACTATTTGGCTTCCAGTTATGAGATTTTTCCGAATCTTGCAACTTTTTTTCTACTTTTTTTTTCAAGTAAAAGAAAATCAGTTTTCCAAATGCTACGACAAAGCCATACTATTGGGCTTCCAGTTATGAGATTTTTCCGAATCTTGCAATTTTAACAAAATGTTTTTTTAGGGAATTTTAGCAAAATGTTTGTGAGGTGAGAAGATGATATTGAATGTTTATTGACAAGTTAAGATGTTATTAAAACTAGTGTCTTCCTGAAAAAAAACTAGTGTCTTCCTGATGTGGGAGGCGAGACCAATATGCTCCAACTTATTTATCGTTCTTCTCTTACTCGTCCTACCCTACACCTTCTACGGAATATTTGTCATTCTTCTCTTACTCGTCCTTCCCTACACCTTCTACTTGTAGTCTCTTCGTCAACCCATTCCATTGGCGCCAACCAGCACCACGTCGACATTAGTACGTTCGTCAGCGACGCCTCATCTTCTTTCTCCTCATTCCTCGCCAGATTTAGTTCTTGTTCTTAGTTATTTTCTAGAATACTCTTTCTTTCTTTTTTTTTCTTTTTTTTTTGGAACACCTCTTTCCTTTTCCAACATCATGGTTCACTTGGCCGCTTTAATTATTTTCCCTTTTTCTTCTTAAAACACTCTTCCTTTCTTCTATAGCATGAACCACATGGCCAATGTAGTGTCGTGTTGTCCTCGCCCGTGAACGTTTCGACAATCGTCGGCGTGTGGACATCCCGATCATGGCATCCTCCATGGTGTCGTGCACGGCGTCGCTCTGCAGGGGAGCGCGTATGTGTACACAATAAGAAAAAATATATGTTATTTTTGTTGTATCGGGAAACTTGTGATTGTCAATTAATAGTAGAGATAATGATAACAATAAATGACATACCGCGCAGGATTAGCAATTTGTTATTGAGGAATATCTGATTTTGTTTTGGAAGGTTATCAAGAAAAATCTTATGTCTGTCTTTTAGGAGGGTGATCTAACATATATGGTCCGACTTCTGAATTCTTAATTACCTATTATTTATGCGATTGAATTAAATCAGCACTGCCAAAGCAAGCACGAAACAAGATCTCCCCTTTAATGTGAAGGAAATATGCCCTAGAGGCAATAATAAAGTTATTATTTATTTCCTTATTTCATGATAAATGTTTATTATTCATGCTAGAATTGTATTGACCGGAAACATAATACATGTGTGAATACATAGACAAACAGAGTGTCACTAGTTTGCCTCTACTTGACTAGCTCGTTGAATCAATGATGGTTATGTTTCCTAACCATAGACATGAGTTGTCATTTGATTAACGGGATCACATCATTAGAGAATGATGTGATTGACTTGACCCATCCATTAGCTTAGCACGATGATCGTTTAGTTTGTTGCTATTGCTTTCTTCATGACTTATACATGTTCCTATAACTATGAGATTATGCAATTTCCGAGTACCGGAGGAACACTTTGTGTGCCACCAAACGTCACAACGTAACTGGGTGATTATAAAGGTGCTCTACAGGTGTCTCCAATGGTTATTGCTGAGTTGGCATAGATCGAGATTAGAATTTGTCACTCCGATTGTTGGAGAGGTATCTATGGGCCCTCTCGGTAATGCACATCACTATAAGCCTTGCAAGCATTGTGACTAATGAGTTAGTTGCGGGATGATGTATTATGGAACGAGTAAAGAGACTTGCCAATAACGAGATTGAACTAGGTATAAGGATACCGACGATCGAATCTCGGGCAAGTAATATACCGATGACAAAGGGAACAATGCATGTTGTTATGCGGTTTGGCCGATAAAGATCTTCGTAGAATATGTAGGAACCAATATGAGCATCCAGGTTCCGCTATTGGTTATTGACCGAAGATGAGTCTCGCTCATGTCTACATAGTTCTCGAACCCATAGGGTCCGCACGCTTAACGTTCTGTGATGATTTGTATTACGAGTTATGTGATTTGATGACCGAAGTTTGTTCGGAGTCCCAGATGAGATCGGGGACATGACGAGGAGTCTCGAAATGGTCGAGACGTAAAGATCGATATATTGGAAGGCTATATTCATGTAACACCCCGGATGTAACTTTCCAAATTTGTACTCCAACTCTTGCCGTTCCCGGCGTTAAGTTATTTTATTTTCTCAGGTTCGGGTTTTTGTCTCCGTGTGTTGTTGTCGTTGTCATGCATCTTATATCATGTCATCATGTGCATTGCATTTGCATACGTGTTCATCTCATGCATTCGAGCATTTTCCCCGTTGTCCGTTTTGCATTCCGGCGCTTTGTTCTCCTCCGGTGGTCATTTCTACCTTTCTTTTGTGTGTGGGGATTAAACATTTCCGGATTGGACCGAGACTTGCCAAGCGGCCTTGGTTTACTACCGGTAGACCGCCTGTCAAGTTTCGTATCATTTGGACTTCGTTTGATACTCCAACGGTTAACCGAGGGACCGAAAAGGCCTCGTGTGTGTTGCAGCCCAACACCCCTCCAATTTGGCCCAAAACCCACCTAACTCTGCTCCATCATCTAGAGCGTTCGATCATGATCGCGTGGCCGAAAGCCGCACCTCATTTGGACTCTGCTAGCTCCCTCTAGGCCTATAAATAGGTCCTCCTCGAAAATCTCAGATCCCCCCTCCCCGAAACCCTAAAAAATCCGTCCCCGCCGCCGCCGGACGTGTCCGGACAGAGCCGGACAACGTCCGGATCGCACCGCCGCCAACCGCCGTGTGCCACGTGGCACCTCCGCCGCCAGCCGCGGCCGCGGCCCGGGAGCCCAGCGCCGGCCCCCGAGGGCCCACTCCCTCGCCCCGCCTCCTCGCGCCCGAGGCGCCGCCCGGCCGGAGCGCGCCGCCCGCCGCCGCCGCCTCGACCTTCGCCGCGCCGCCTTGCCTCCACCTTGCCGGCCGAGCTCGCCGCGCCGCACCAGGCCGAGCTCGCCCGCGCCGCCCAACGCCGCCACCGACCGCGCCGCCCCGCCGCGCCCGGAACCCGCGCCGGCGACCACCCCGGCCGCCTCCTCCTCCACACCAAGGCCCCGGCCGCCGCCGTCCTCGTCTTCCCCGGCGAGCAGCGTTGCGACCTCGTTTTGCGTGCAGATCTAGATCCGTGAACAGTAAACCCTAGAGGTTGTTTTTCTTCTAAGTCCTGAAACTCCAGATCCAAGTGCTGTTGTTCATAGCCTCGTAACTTTGCATCCGTAGCTTCGATTCATGCATATAGCATATCAAAATGTTCATCTCAGAGAGTACATCATTTCTTTCCATTGCATCATTTGCATTTGAGTTCATCTTGATGCCCGAAATGCTGTTAGAAGAGGGCTACTTGAGTTAATTGTCAGATCTGCTACTCCATTTAGAGTTTTGTCATTTTTGCCATGATTGTTGTGTGCATGATACGCCCTGATGCTCTACATATGTTTTGTTAAGAGTTTTGTCATCTTTCCAGAGGTGCAACCCATGTATTTTTATGATGTGTGTGGTGACTAGTGCAAGCTTGCAAAGTGAGGCACTTGATAATTCTGTTTTCAGGGACTTAGCAATTCCACTAAGTCCTTGAGCTGTTTATCTCATGATGCCATATGTTCATGTTGTTTCATAGTGATCCGTGCCTCTTTTGGGGATGATCAGTAAGGATGTTTTGTTAATATTATAGTGCTATATCCATCCATGTCGTTGTTTGCAATTATGGAGCACCCTATCTTGAGTCAATCGAGCTCTACTTTTGCTACTTTGTGAATCTGGGCAGATTGTCAACTTGTTTGCAATTTTGCCGATGTTGTTGTAGTTGATCCGTGCATGCTATGTTATTGTTCTTGCCATGTCTAGCTTGCATTTTGTGTATTCTTGATGGGTGTATGCTTAGTTTGTCATGCCTTGCTCCGTAGTGAGTTCATCGAGCTCGTAAACATGCCTACTTGTTATCTGTTTCAGCATGTGCCAGTTTTCACTAAGTCTGAGAACTGATTATGTTTTTGCCATGTTCACATGCTTGCAATTGTATTTTCTGATCCCTTTTGGCTCAAGGTCACTAAGGGACTTTTGTTAAGCTCTTTGAGTAGCTCCATGCCATGCTTTACTTTTCCATGTTCAGGTCCTGTAGCATATAGTTTTGTTGCTCCGAAGAGGGCTATCTGATCTGAAATTTCAGACAAGTGTTAATTTCACTAAGTCTGAGATCTGTTTACCATATGCAGTTTTGCCATGCTTGTTTGAACCTGTTAACGGATGAATTGGCCGTAGCTCAGTGCTAGACTTTTGTTAAGAATCTTGAATGCATCCCTGCCATGTATTTTGTTGTCATGTTTGGGTGCTGTAGCATGTTCATCTCATTGCATTTAGATGGCTACTTGCTGTAAATCGCAGACCGGTGTCATATTTGAATCGCTTGCCATTTCCAAACCGTAACTCCGATTCCGGCGTTCTTTATATCATTTTCAAGCGATTTCATCTCATCTTTCCAGTGGCACACTTGGATTTCCAAGTTGAGGCCAGGTTCATGCATTCCCTGTCACATCTTGCATAAGCATCCCGCATAGCATACCATGTTTGCATCTTATTGTTTGAGCTTGCACGTGGTTGATTGTATCCTTGTTGCTTGTTTGTCTTGTTTGGGTAGAGTCGGGAGACGAGTTCGCTAACGAGGAGCCCGTTGAGTTTGCTTTCGAGGATCCAGTCAACTCTGACAGCTTTGCAGGCAAGATGATCATACCCTCGAAATCACTACTATCTTTGCTATGCTAGTTTGCTCGCTCTTTTGCTATGCCAATGCTACGATGCCTACCACTTGCTTTCAAGCCTCCCAAATTGCCATGTCAAATCTCTAACCCACCATGTCCTAGCAAACCGTTGATTGGCTATGTTACCGCTTTGCTCAGCCCCTCTTATAGCGTTGCTAGTTGCAGGTGAAGATTGGAGGCCGTTCCTTGTTGGAACATTTATTTACTTGTTGGGATATCATTATATTGCCATGTTATTTTAATGCATCTATATACTTGGTGAAGGGTGGAAGGCTCGGCCTCTCGCCTAGTGTTTTGTTCCATTCTTGCCGCCCTAGTTTCCGTCATATCGGTGTTTTGTTCCCGGATTTTGCGTTCCTTACATGGTTGGGTTATAATGGGAACCCCTTGATAGTTCGCCTTGATTAAAGCTTTTCCAGCAATGCCCAACCTTGGTTTTACCATTTTCCACCTAGCCTCTTTTTCCCTTGGGTTTCCGGAGCTCGAGGGTCATCTTATTTTAGCCCCCCCGGGCCAGTGCTCCTCTGAGTGTTGGTCCAACCGAGCGATGTCCGGGGATACCAGGGGAAACTCTGGGCTGGCCTACCCGACGTCTTGCTCATCCGGTGTGCCCTGAGAACGAGATATGTGCAGCTCCTATCGGGATTTGTCAACACATCTGGGTGGTGTTGCTGGTCTTGTTTTAACCTTTCGAAGTGTCTTGAAGAACCGAGATACCGAGTCTGATCGGAACGTCTTGGGAGGAGGTCTATTCCTTCGTTGACCGTGAGAGCTTGTCATGGGCTAAGTTGGGACTCCCCTGCAGGGATTTGAACTTTCAAAAGCCGTACCCGCGGTTATGGGCAGATGGGAATTTGTTAATGTCCGGTTGTAGATAACTTGAACCTTAACTTAATTAAAAAGAATCAACTGAGTGTGTTACCGTGATGGCCTCTTCTCGGCGGAGTCCGGGAAGTGGACACGGTGTTGGAGTAATGTTTGTGCAGGTTGTCCTCTAGTTTGTCGCTCGCGCTTTGCCTCCTCTTCTCGCTCTCTTTTGCGAATAAGTTAGTCACCATATATGCTAGTCGCTTGCTGCAGCTCCACTTATATTTATCTTACCCTACCTATAAGCTTAAATAGTCTTGATTGCGAGGGTGCGAGATTGCTGAGTCCTTGTGGCTCACAGAGTACTATTACACCAGATGCAGGTCCAGATGATTCCGCTCCAGGTGACGCGCTCGAGCTCAAGTGGGAGTTTGACGAGGACTCTCAACGTTACTATGTTTCCTTTCCTGATGATCAGTAGTGGTGCCCAGTTGGGGGTGATCGGGACCGTGTCGCATGTTGGGTTATCTTCTATTTTGGCGCCGTAGTCAGGCCATGAGTGTTTGGATGATGTAATGTTATTTATGTACCTTGATTGACGTGGGGAGTGTAAGCCAACTATGTTATCCCTTTTATTATCTATATTACATGGGATGTTTGTGATGATTACCTGACTTGCGACATATGCCTTCCATGCGATTATGCCTCTAAGTCGTACCTCGACACGTGGGGGATATAGTCGCATCGAGGGTGTTACAATTCAGACATCGGAAAGGTTCTGAGTGATTCGGGTATTTTTCGGAGTACCGAAGAGTTACGGGAATTCGTATTGGTCCTTAATGGGCCATACAGGAAAGGAGAACAAGGCCTCAAGGGTGGCCGCGCCCCTTCCCCATGGACTAGTCCGAATTGGACTAGGGAAAGGAGGCGCCCCCTTCCTTCCTTCTCCTTCTCCCTTCCCTTTTTCCTATACCATGTAGGAGGTGGAATCCTACTAGGACTAGGAAGTCCTAGTAGGACTCCACACTTTGGGCGCGCTCTATGAGGGCAGGCCTCCTCCTTCCTCCATCCTTTATATACGTGGCTAGGGGGCACCCCATAGACACACAAGTTGATCATTGATCCCTTAGCCGTGTGCGGTGCCCCCCTCCACCATAATCCACCTCGGTCATATCATCGTAGTGCTTAGGGAAAGCCCTGCGACGGTAGCATCATCATCACCGTCATCACGCCGTCGTGCTGACGAAGCTCTCCCTCGACACTCAGCCGGATCGAGAGTTCGTGGGACATCACCGAGCCGAACGTGTGCAGATCGCGGAGGTGCCGTACTTTTGGTACTAGGATCGGTCGACCATGATGACGTATGACTACATAAACTGTGTTTTCATAACGCTTCCGCTTACGGTCTACGAAGGTACGTGGACAACACTCTTCCCCTCTCATTACTATGCATCACCATGATCTTGCGTGTGCGTAGGAATTTTTTTGAAATTACTACGTTCCCCAACAGTGGCATCTGAGCCAGGTTTATGCGTAGATGTTATATGCACGAGTAGAACACAAGTGAGTTGTGGGCGATACAAGTCATACTGCTTACCAGCATGTCATACTTTGGTTCGGCGGTATTGTTGGATGAAGCGGCCTGGACCGACATTACGCGTACGCTTACGCGAGACTGGTTCTACCGACGTGCTTTGCATACATGTGGCTGGCGGGTGTCAGTTTCTCCAACTTTAGTTGAACCGAGTGTGACTACGCCCGGTCCTTGTTGAAGGTTAAAACAACACTAACTTGACGAAATATCGTTGTGGTTTTGATGCATAGGTAAGAACAGTTCTTGCTCAGCCCGTAGCAGCCACGTAAAACTTGCAACAATAAAGTAGAGGACGTCTAACTTGTTTTTGCAGGGCATGTTGTGATGTGATATGGTCAAGACATGATGACATATAAGTTGTTATATGAGATGATCATGTTTGGTTGAAGTTATCGGCAACTGGCAGAAGCCTTATGGTTGTCTCTTTATTGCATAAGATGCAAGCGCCAAATAATTGCTTTACTTTATCGCTATGCGATAGCAATAGTTGGCGAGACGACCATGTGACGACACGTTGATAGAGATCAAGATGATGGAGATCATGGTGTCATGCCGGTGACGATAGAGATCATGACGGTACTTTGGAGATGGAGATCAAAGGCGCAAGATGATCATGGCCATATCATGTCACATATTTTGATTGCATATGATGTTTATCCTTTATGCATCTGATCTTTCCGAGCACTAGACGGATGGGCCAGCAGGCGACAGGGCGGGCGACAGGGTGCCCGCACGCGCGCGTGACCGAGGCGGCGCAGCCCATCGCCGTCGGTGATCGCCGGCACGTCGGCGGCCGGTTTTGGGCCCTTGCCGGTTCCGATGAGGACGATGCGGACGACGATGGGGATGCGACCCCGGCGTCTTCGCCACCGTCACCGACGCCTTTAGATCTCATTTTTGAGTTTTTAATGCAGGTTACACCGAAGATGAAGTGGCAACGACAATCGACCGTGTTTTTCCATCGGACGATCCGACACGAATCAGGCTTCACGCCGGCGAGAAGAATGAGATGATCCGACGCGTAGTTCATCGGAGAACGGCGGCGATGGCACTCAAACCTTGGAAGGGTACCCTCCCTAAGGTGAGTCTTCCAAATCTTATGCTTTTCGACATGATTAGGCCGGAGTCGTGGATTACTGTTAAGAAAAGGAAGAAAGTGAAGCGGATGGGAGTTCGTCCGGCGCCGGCGGCGGCCGCGATGTCTGTCCCGTCGATCTGATCTCTGAGATGCGATCGTGACGTTTGAACCGACTACTGGGCTGCGTTGGGCCGGCTCGGTTGGAGTCGTGGCTGCGAGGGGATGGGCCAGGAGCAGCTGGCTATGTGGCCCAGGCTGTACAGGGCTCGAATCCTCCTCGTAGCGCTACCCCATGCAAGTATGTAAGCGATCCTACCATCGCGTGTGAGCCGCTGTCTGCTGCTGCTAGGGTTCCTCGGCGCGGGACTCCAGGTTTCCCGGCGTGCGGCCTTGGGCGCGCGAGGAGAATCAAGCCTCTTAAGGTCATGGCCGGCCGCGGGGCTGCGGCGCCGCCCGCCAGCAAGCACGCCGCCTCTGCTCCTTCAGCTCGAGGCGGGGCTACGCCGCTGGCTGCTGTGCAGGGCGTGGTGCCCCGGTGCAGCCTGGCTTGAGGCCGCCGGCGGGTGGTGGTGTCGCACCGGATAACATGGGGCGCGGCGATCGCCACCTGGGTGCTCGGCCAACGGGGCAGGTCTCGCTGTAGCCTGCCGCCGGTAGGGGCGGACCGCGGCCTCCTGCATCGAATGCGGCTACACAGCCGGCTGCGGGTCGTGGCGGTCCTCGACCTCCTGCGCCGACCGCGGCTACAGCAGTGCAGCTGGCTGCGGGTCAGGGCGGTCCTCGGCCTCCGGCGCCGGCCGCGGCTTCCATGGTGCAGCAGGCCGCGGGTCGGGGTGGGCCTCGGCCTCAGGCGCCGGGCGCGGCTGGAGTGCTTGCTCCGGGCCGGGGTGGTGCGGCCCTAGGGACTGTGCCAAAGCCTGCCGGTGGTCAGCCTCGTGCCGTGCCTCCGCCTCACTACGTTGCGCGGCCTGCTCAGACTCGTATGGGCCCGTTGCAGACGAGGCAGAGAGAGTCCTTTGATCTGCCCCGAGGTCAGTGGGGGGACGATGGTTATGATGCGTTTGGAGATGGACAACATCGGGGTTCCTCATCCACGGGAGGCGGTCATGGCTATGCTTGGCAGAGTGACGGATCTGCTGAGAGACCGTTTCTCGGCCCTCCAGGTGGTTTTGTCGAGGGAGCCTCAGGCCCGGATTACCGGCAAAGAGGTGGATACCGCGGGCACCGTGGCGGTAGGGGTGGGGGCCATGGGAGGCATCGCAGACAGCCTCCGCCTCCAGCAGCTGTTGACCAGGTGGCGTCAGCCGTAGTGACGGATCACGCGCAGTCCATTGAGCTTCCTAGCCAGGCGATGGATGTGGTGACGGCTCTGGCCAACGTGGAGGTTCCTACGTCCGGGGCTATGGCTAAGGCAGGTGACAGTTCTGACATAGAGAGAGCGGCCAAGTGGGCCTGTATGAAGGAAAAGATGTTATGCTATCGTTGTGGTGACAAGGGTCACTTCATTGCTGAGTGTGTGGCGGAGCTGTGTGATACGTGTGGTAAGCCAGCACATGCCACGGGGGATTGCCCATTTTTGCGTGATCAGGCTCCGACTCTTACAATGTATGGAGTATATTGTGCTGAGTTGATGTTCTTTGAGTCCCCGGCCGCGAGAGAGATTCTAGAGGAGACGCAGAGTTTGACCACGGGGATTGTGAAAGCTACTCAGGATGAGGTGACTGAGGCTCAGATTGTGCGGAGGCTCCAGGAACTGGCTCTAGGTGACTTCCAATGGGAACTGGTCAGTCTTGAGGCCAATGTTTTTAAGGTTGACTTCCCCATTGTGGATGATTTGCAGAGACTGCCGAGTTTTGGCTTGTGTAGGGTTCCTGGAACTAAATGCATTCTGGAATTTCACGAGTGGACGAAGGTGGAGCCTCAGGGAAAGCCCCTTACTCAGGTTTGGTTAAGGTTTTCTGGGGCTCCCTCTAAGCCTTTACAGGATGTTCGAGTGGTGGCCAGTATGGGCATTATGGTTGGGAAAACTTAGAAAGTGGATATGGCTTTTACCCGTGCTCATGGAGTGGCCCAACTTCTAGTGAGCATCCTAGACATTTAGTTCGTCCCTGATATGGTAAATTGGACTTATAGAGGAGAGGTTTTCCCTCTCGAGATTGAGTTTGAGGATGCAACTCTGTTCGTGGAGGCGATTAATGGGACTGACGTAGACATGCACGAGGGCGATGACAGTGCGGGTGCCAAGGGGGCACCGACTAATGAGGATACAAGAGAGGGGTCTAATGGATCAGGCCCTGTTTCTCAGATGCCCGAGGACGGGGCTGGGGTTGAGCCGGCACCGTCTCCCTCGGTTCCTATGACCTTATTGCGTTTTGGGTCCTTTGAGCCAGCCTCTGCCCCTCCCAGACTTTGGAGTGATCGGGTTGATTCTGATGATGTGTTTGAGCACACACTTCCTATGTTGGAGGTCGAGGTTGCTGACAGACCCATGGTCGGAGGCTTGGTGAGGACGCCCTCGGCGACGACCTTGGTTGGGGGAGGGGAGATGGAGCCTGTGCAGGCTTCTCTTTCCCCCGCTCTACCTGCGGCAAAGGCCCCGGAGATGGTGACTGCATCCGAGGTGGTGCTTGGGGGAGAGGGTCCGGGGCAGGTGGCCTCGACCTCTCTCCATCCTATCTTGTTGCCGGTGACGCCAGCGACGATGACGTCGGCTGGCTGCGGGAGAGGTGGTCCGAGGCAGGTGGCTTCGGCTACCTCTGCTCCGGGGCCGGCGACGGCGCCCACGTCTCCAGTGGCGCTGGGGGGGGGATCTGGGGCAGGTGGCCTTGGCTCCCCTTCTTCTTCCATGGTCAGGATGTCCACGTCTCCTATGGCGCCGGTGCCACCCTCTGGGCCGAGGGTTGGGGCTGGAGGAGGGCTCGGGCAGGCGGCCCCAGTACCCCTCTCTCCTGACTTGTCACTGGTTCATGACTGCATGGTGGGATACTCATCCGAGGGGCATGGAAGAGGTTTTACTTGGGAAGAGGTTATTGCTTTTGGTGGGATACCTGACCCGGTCTCAACGGGGAGACGGATGAGTGCTCGCATCCAGGAGCACCCGGAGGTTGATGACATGCAGCAGATGTGCACTATGAGGGCGGCCAAGCTTCGTGATGCTGAGATCTCTTCTGGCATGTCCGTCAACATATCTAATTCTTTATTGCATTATTCTAATGAGGAGATTATAAATAATGCAAACCAATTAGGAGTTTCGCTAGGGGCAAATGATAGTGAAATCTCCAATTCGGTGAATGATCTTTTAGATTTGGAAGCGGAGCGTGCGCTAGAAACTATTCGAAATCTAGCAGCGGTACAGCCCATGAATGATGATGAGATTGATGCATTGGGGGTGAGAGTGCTCGATAATCTGTGTGCGGATCTAGCACCATCCAATCATGAGTCCGAGGTAGAAGATGCACCCCTAGATAATGCAGAAGTTAGCACCGCTCAGCCCGGTTATGAGGACCGGGTGGAAGCTCCTAGTAAACCAAAGCGTAAGTGGAAATGGAAGATTTATCCCGATTCTGCGGTTCGTAGGAGTGCTAGGATTCGGACTACCAAAAAATTTCATGATGAATTAAGAAAGGAATTTTTTGGAATAGCAGAGGTCTGAAAGACTTGGCTAAAAGAAGGTTTCTTGCTGAAGCATCTCTGGAGCATAGATTAGATTTTATTGCTCTCTCGGAAACTGGACGAGAAAATTTTGCACCCCAGTTTCTTAGCTCTCTTGCGAGCGGTGTTGATTTCGATTGGCATTGCCTACCTCCTCGAGGAAGATCGGGTGGGATCTTGCTTGGTGTGAGATGCGATTCCTTAGAAGTCCGAAGTGTAGTGATGGGGGACTTCGCGGTTAGGTTTCGAGTCAGGTCTAAAGCTGATGGTTTCAACTAGGCTTTGGTGGCGGTATATGGTGCCTCACAACCCGAGCTTAAACCGGAGTTTTTGGCGGACCTTGTTCGAATTTTTGCATCCGAACAGCTCCCAATTTTAGTTGGGGTGATTTCAATATCATTAGGAGGAGAGAGGAAAAAAATAATGATAATTTTGACGACAGGTGGTCGTTCATGTTCAATACCATTATTGAAAGCTTGGATCTAAGGGAGATAGAGCTTTTCGATAGAAAGTTTACCTGGGCTAATGCTATGCCAAGCCCGACATATGAAAAGCTTGATCGAGTCCTCGCGAGCGTTGAGTGGGAACATAAGTTCCCTCTCGTAACAGTGCAGGCGCTCTCGCGCGGAATATCCGATCACACACTGTTGTTTGTGGACTCAGGGGAGCCACATCACGTGGGAAACAAGAATACCTTTTCTTTCGAGATGGCATGGTTTGAACGAGAAGATTTCTTGGATCTGATAGCCAGGGAATGGGCTAAGGATGCAGGAGGTCGGACTTCTGTCGAACGTTGGTAGAATAAGATTAGGCATTTGAGAAGTTTCTTATGGGGTTGGGCTAAGAACCTTAGTGGAATGTATAGGATTGAAAAGGAAAGGCTCCTTTCTCTTATTCAGACACTAGACATAAAGGCTGAATCCACGATTTTGCAACAAGTACAGTGTCAAGTTAAACTTGATGCGGAGAAGAGGTTGAAAGAACTTCTCCGTGAAGAAGAACTGAAGTGGGCATTGCGGGCTAAGGTCAGAAAAGTCGTACAGGGGGACGCGAAAACTCAATTCTTTCACTTGATTGCTAATGGTAAGCATAGAAAGAAGAGAATCTTTCAGCTTGAACAAGATGAAGGTACTATTTTAGGACAGGACAACCTAAAAATGTACATAACCGAGTATTATAAGCAGTTATTTGGACCTCCGGAGGATAGTTGTGTGTCCCACGATGAGTCCAGGACTGAGGATGTGCCTCAACTAACTGCCGTGGATAATGATATTTTGGTTGCTCCGTTCTCAGAGAAGGAGATTTTTGAAGCGATATCACAGATGAAAAACAATAAGGCTCCCGAACCTGAAGGATTCCTGGTTGAGTTTTACAAAAAGTGCTGGCACATTATTAAGGGGGATTTGTTACCAATGTTTCATGATCTGTTCTTTGGCCAACTTCACTTATTTCACTTGAATTTTGGAACAATAACACTGCTCCTAAGAAAACGGATGCTGTGAGAATAGAGCAATTCAGGCCGATCTGCCTTCTCAATGTAAGTTTCAAAATCTTCACCAAGGTCGGGACTAATAGGCTCACACAGATTGCGTATTCTATGGTGCAACATTCCCAAACTGCTTTCATGCCGGACAGGAACATCCTAGAAGGGGTGGTCGTCCTTCATGAAACGCTCCATGAAATCCATTCAAAAAAATTAGATGGAGTTGTTTTTAAGGTGGATTTCGAGAAAGCGTACGATAAAGTCAAATGGCCATTCCTCCAACAGGCATTGCGTATGAAAGGTTTTGATGAAGCCTGGCGCCGCCAGGTTGAATCGTTTATGCAAAAAGGGAGTGTTGGAATTAAAGTGAATGACGATATCGGTCATTATTTCCAGACACATAAAGGCCTGAGACAAGGGGATCCGATGTCTCCTATCCTGTTTAACATTGTAGTTGATATGTTAGCAATTTTGATAGGACGGGCTAAGGAGGCTGGTCAAGTAGGTGGCTTGGTAACTCATCTTGTTGATGGAGGTGTGTCCATCCTTCAATACGCCGATGATACTATCATCTTTATGGAGCATGACTTGGCTAAGGCGAGAAATATGAAGCTGGTGTTATGCCTCTTTGAATAATTGACCGGGTTAAAGATTAACTTTCACAAGAGCGAATTGTTCTGCTTTGGTAGAGCCAAAGATGAACAAGAGGCTTATAGGCAATTGTTTGGGTGCGATGTGGGGGCTTTACCTTTTACGTACTTAGGTATACCCATTGTTGAGGAAATCATTAACTGGTAACTGCTCGGTTGGCTGGCGAGTAGGGGATTAATAGGCTAATCGGCAAGTTAATCGGCCATTTAATCAATTAATCGGACGATTTATCAGTTTATCGGCTACTCGGTGACCCTATGAGTAGGGATTAATCGGCAAGTTAACTGGTTAATCGGATGAATTCTTGAACAGGGGGTATACCAATCCACCACCGTAAGCTGACAAACAGAGAATGGAAGTGCATCGAGGACCGGTTTGAAAAGAAATTGAGTTGCTGGAAGGGCAAGCTCATGTCATACGGAGGCCGATTAATTCTGATAAATTCGGTTCTCACGAGTATGCCTATGTTTCTCTTATCGTTCTTTGAAGTCCCAGTTGGAGTCAGGAAAAGACTGGACTTTTATCGATCGCGATTCTTCTGGCAAGGTGATGAACTAACAATAAAATACCGCCTAGCTAAATGGGATATCATCTGTAGACCGAAAGACCAAGGGGGTCTTGGTATTGAGAATCTTGAAGTTAAAAACAAATGCCTTCTTAGTAAGTGGCTGTGGAAGTTGTCGAGTGAGACTGATGCCAGGTGGGCGCAAATCCTTCATAGCAAGTATCTTCAGACCAAAACTTTGTTTCAGGTGACAGTAAGGCCGACTGACTCGCCTTTCTGGAAGGGACTTATGAAAGTCAAAACATCTCTATTTAATAGGACAAAGTTTACTATTGGTAACGGTGCGGGTACACGTTTCTGGGAGGATACTTGGCTCGGGGACACACCTTTAGCCATTCAATACCCGTCTTTATATCATATTGTTCAACGATGTGAGGTGTTTGTTGCAACGGTATTTCAATCTATTCCCCTTAATATTCAGTTCAGACGATCGCTAGCGGGCCGTTGGGAAGAATGGCTCCGTCTAGTATGCAGACTGATGGAGGTTCAACTTTCTCAACAACCCGATGAATTACGCTGAAGCTTACTAGGTCTGGAGTATTCACAGTTAAATCCATGTATATTGATATTACCAATTCAAGCTTCATTCCTAGCTCCAAGCATGTCTGGGATGTCAAAGTTCTGTTAAAAATAAAAGTGTTTATGTGGTTTGTCCATAAACAAATTATTTTAACCAAGGACAACTTGAAAAAGCGTAATTGGACAGGACCTACTAGGTGTAGTTTTTGTGATCGGGATGAGACGATCAAACACCTTTTGCTTGATTGCCTGCTAGCCAAAGTTTTATGGCGAACGGTCCATATTACTTTCAATATTACTCCACCAAATTCTGTCAACACGTTATTTGGGACATGGCTTAACGGGATAGAGCCCGACTTAGCGAGACATATTCGTGTAGGAGTTTGTGCCTTGTTGTGGACTATATGGAATTGCAGAAATGATTTGGTTTTTAACAGGATATCATGTATTCAATTTTTTGCAGGTTATTTTCTGAGCCACGACATTGATCCGTTCGTGGTCGCTACTCACTCCGACGGAGGCCAGGGAGCATTTGGTTACTGGATCTATCCGCTGGGAGATGTTAGCTCGGGATATATTCAACCGGTTTGGATGGCGGTCATGTAATAGGATAGGCAATTAGTTTACCTATCCCTCTGTTTTGCCAGCCGGTTGTGGCATCCTTTACTTCGCTAGTTTGTATTCTAGCGCTTTTGGCTCTGTGTGAGCTTTTTTTTGTCTTTGGGAGACTTCTAGACTTTCAGACTTTGTTTGGAACATATTTATTTGCTTAATATGAGGGCCGTATGCAACGCTCAGATGCAGAGGCTGGGGCATTCTCCCTTTTCGAAAAAATTGCTTAGTTCAGCAGTAGCATTATAAGATGATCTCTCACTAAATTTGAATGTACAAGTGTTCTCCCTGAGTATGCACCGTTGCCAAAGTTCGTCGTGCCGAGACACCACGTGATGATCGAGTGTGATAAGCTCTACGTTCACATACAACGGGTGCAAGCCAGTTTTGCACACGTAGAAATACTCGGGTTAAACTTGACGAGCCTAGTGTCGGGGGACTGATCCACGAACACCTATGGGACCGGCGGGCCGAGTCCCTTTCGGTTCGGCGAGGGCGGAGGCCGCACAAAGAGCGGATCAAGGCGAAGCACGCGAGTAGTTTACCCAGGTTCGGGCCGCACGGATGCGTAAAACCCTACTCCTGCTTTGTGGTTTGTATTGATTTCTTGCTCGGGAGCGCGGAGTGCTACAGTACACACCAGCAGCTAACGAGACCGAGCGTGAGTGTTCTCGAACCCCCCTCTACGTTGCACACGGGCCTCCTTTTATATGCTCAAGGGGTCACCAATAGGTGGCAACGGAGGCAAAGGGTAAAAATGGAAAGGTGCTGCGGTAGGTACAGCTACCTGCTACAGTGTATCATACCTAACCCTGACGGGCAGGGGACAAGGGCCTTAAATGCCCGTCTGTGTCGCCTAAACAGTGTAAAAGGGACCGTCAGGGACGCCACCGCTCGCCACGATGGCGATCTTGCCAGCGCCGCTTGCCACCGCGTGCCGCTGGCTGCACAGCCCCCCGCCACGTACGCCTGGAAGGGTCCCAGAGCGACACGTTGGTGGATGTGCTGGAGCGCGGGCACAGAGTGGTGGCTTGCCGCGGCAAGCGCCTTGCCGCGGTCGTTGTCTTGTCGCGTCCGGGAGCTTGTCGCTCACCGGGCCTTGCCGGGACGCCGGGCGTCGCGGCAAGTTCCTTGAGATGCCTTGGGTGGCCTTCCCGGCAAGCTCCTCTTGCCGGGGTCTTGAGATGCCTTGGTTGGCCTTCTCCCGGCAAGCTCCTCTTGCCAGGGTCTTGTCTCCTTGGCTTGGATACTTTGTTCTTGAATGGCTCCAAAGGAACCACGGAGAACCTTGGCGGTCACCCGGCAAGCCTTGCCGCGGGATGCTGCGACTGCTCGTGCACAAGTTCGGGATACTAGGGTACCCCTACTCTAGTACACCGACAGGAGCCCCCGGGCCTGGGCCATACACGGTGCCGAGCGCTGTTGGGCCAGGCCCAAAACAGGGCACGGGCACGCGCGGCCTAGGTTACGCCGTATCTCTCTCCGTATCCACCGCGCCCTCCCCGAACGGCACGCGTTGAATGCGGCGTCGTGGGAGAGATCGTGGGTGGTTTCTTTATTCGGAAATGCGGAATGTCCGCCCCCTCCCCCTTTATAAGCAGGGGAAACAGAGGTAGTTCGCCTATTCGCCCGTTGCTGTTCCAATCTCAGAAATCTCCGCCGCTCCCTCGTCTTCCCAAAGCCGAAAGAGAGCAACGCTCCGCCCCCCATCGCCATCAGCACCACCAACGCCGTCGACCTCCTCCACTACCTCCGCCATGGCTCCAAAAGCCTACAAGGGGAAGGTCGTGAAGTCGACCGAGGCGCAGCGGCTTGCGGCACTGCGGAAGGAGCGAGCAGTCTTCCCCCCCAAGCTTGCCGCGAGGGAGCTGAGGGAGAACTACTACCTCTTCTGGTCGGCGGAGACGCGAGCGCACCCGCGCACAAAGGTACTCCCCGCCGCCGCTTGGAAGAAGGACCCAAATGGATACCCTTTCTTCGCTTTGTTCTTCTACTGCGGGCTCTTCCCGCCTTTCTCTGAATTCTTCTGCGACATCATGAATACCTACGGATTCCACCTCCTTGACTTCACCCCCAACGCCGTTCTGACCATGGCAGTTTTTGCACATCTCTGCGAAAACTTTGTCGGAGTCCATCCCAACGTAGCCCTCTTTCGCCACTTCTTCATACCCCGAGTAGAGAGAGGAGAGCCTCTATCCGGCGGAATCGCCTGGATCTCAAGGGCCGGAAAGAAGGAAACTTATCTGGAGGGAGAATTCCGTGGCAAGTGGGAGGAGTGGAGAGCAGACTGGTGCTGGATTGACGAGGAGAACCCGCAGCCATTCACCACCCGGCGCCAAACCCCAGTAGCACGCGGCAGCGATTGGAGTGACGTGGCCTCGGAAGACGACAGGCTGAAGATTGCTGTCACCCGGATCCTACGCCTCAGGCTTGCCGGGCTCACTGTAGGCGCTGTTAGCGCAGACTTCCTTCGCCGCCGCATCGCCCCCCTGCAGGAACGGGGGAGGCCCACTTGGGAGTTCAAGAATGCGGCAGACATCATGAGGCTGCGGCCGGGCCTCAACTTCAACTTCACAGTTCTGGAGCTCAACCGATGCTTCAGGAGCTCTTCAAGTATGACCCCCAACATCCCGAAGTTTTCAGGTTGCCGGGGGGCGTCGTTCCACTGTGCAACAATTCCGCGCTCGACCGCATCCATGCAATGATGCCGGAGTGCGACTCGCATGGAATTGTGCCAACTTGGCAGGAGCCTGCAGACGACGTCGTGCAACAGTTCTTTGATGACTTGGTAGAAGTGCCGATCCGCTCCTACGAGAAGGACAGCCTCACCCGCGACACTACCGATGCGGAGATGGCACTCATTGCCACTAGGCTAGAAGAGGCGGCGGCAGCCGCAGCCGCGGGCGAATTTGGATACACCATGGAGGAGGCAGAGGCAGCAGAGGCGGCAAGCCGTGCCGAGCGAGGGGAGCCTGCCGGCGGGAAAGAGCTTGCCGGGCAGGGCGCCGGGTCGAGCGAGCCCGCCAAGGATACGAGCGGCTCGTTGGAGATCAATTCGTCTTCCACCTCATCTTCAGACAGCTCGCCGCAAGCAGAGCCTCCATATCCACCAAGAAGGCGTCTCCGCAAGGCCGGTGACGAAGCGGAGCGGCAAGCGAGTCAACAGCCACCGCGCCGCGCGACACGCTCCACCGCGGCAAGCACTGTTGCCGCGGGAGCGCCTCACGCTGATGCGGCAACTGGAGCGGGGTCCTCTCGGACCACCGCTTCTGCTCCTGCCGCTTCCCATGCCGCGGCGACAGCCGGAGCGGGGTCATCTCAGGCCGCCGCTACTGCTCCCGCCAAGCGGCCAAGGGAAACCTCTCCTCCGCCTCCTCGCGCCGGACGTGAGCCGGACTTCGACTTCTTCGCGTTCAGCTCCGACGAGGAAGAAGAAGAAGAGTAAGATTCTCTTGTTGCACTTGTAGTTCTTCAATTCTTGCTGTTGTCTTGTATCTCATTTGCTTGACTCTGAACTTGTTCCTTTTTAGGACTCTGGCCCAGAGAGCAGCAAAGAGAGCCAAGGTCCCGGTGATTGTCATCGAGGACGAGCCCACCGCGACGACAGGGGGTGCGCCCGAGACAACCTTGCCGGACCCGGCAACCTTTCTCCAGAGCAGCCCCCAGCGTAAGGATATGGTTTGCTTTCCGCTTGTGAGGTGCGCATGGATACTCTGTCTTTGCTGATATTTGATTGCTGATTTGTGTAGGAGCAGAGCAGCCCCACCAGGAGCCAAGGGAGAATCCCCCGACAAGGGAGAACTCTCCGGCAGGGGAGGGCTTCCCGGTAAGGGAGAAGTCTCCGGCAGGGGAGGGTTCTCCGGCAAGGGACAGCACCAGCGGCCCCCCAATGGCGGAGACCACGACCGCAGAACCCGGTACAGGTACTCCTCTTGCTTCAAAACTTCCCCGGGGTTCTTCTTCTCTTGATCTTCTTTTTGTTGGATTTTTGCTTGACTCTTCTCCCCTTTTCCGGCCGTCAGACCCATCTGCTGCGGAGCAGATGGAGACCGAGGTTGCCGCCGAAGAAGCGGCCAGTGTTGACGATCCCGCCGGCGCAGAGGCCGCCAAGGCTGCTGCCGCGGCAACTGGCGAGGGGTCTGGCGATCGCACTGACGGCCCTGAGGCCGCAGGAGCGCCAGGCGCTACACTGACCACCGACCCGTCCGCCACTGCCGCAGCGCCAGGCTCCGAAGAGCCCCAGCCAGGCGTCTATTTGAAGGCCGGCGATGACGTCTTCATCAACCTTCCTTGGGCATCAAGCTCCAGGGCGCCGGTCGAGGGAGAGATCTTCGACGGGGAGGTGCTCGCCTCCGCGGGGTTGACGCTGGTTGACGCGCCGAGCAGCAGCAGCAACGAGCCCGAGGAAGAGCAGCTGCTGCGGAAGTTGCTGTCGCTCTACCGCGTGCGACAAGCCAAGCTGGAATCCCGCGAGGCGCTTGTCGCGAAGGCGGGGGCAGACATTGAGAAGCGCGCGGAAGAGCTCGGGGGATTCCACCGGGAAGCCCTCCGGTCCCTGGCGGAGGAGCGGGAGCAGCTTGCCGAAGCGCAGAAGGTCTTCTTCCTCGAGAGGGCCGAAGTCGAAGAGCAACAGCGGCTTGCCGCTGTGAAGCTATCCGCGGAGGAGGGCGAACTGGCGCAGCGAAA
Source organism: Triticum urartu (assembly GCF_003073215.2). Lineage (NCBI taxonomy): Eukaryota > Viridiplantae > Streptophyta > Magnoliopsida > Poales > Poaceae > Triticum > Triticum urartu. Next base: position 348,627,382 of record NC_053022.1, read on the forward strand.
GGTCAATCTTGACGCCCATGAGCAGGAGCTTGCCGCGCGCGAGGAAAAACTCGGCGGAGCCCTCAAGCAAGCAGAGGACGCTGCCGCCGCCGCCGAGGCCGCCAAGAAGGAGTTGGAGACGAAGGTGGCGCGGCTAGAGGCCGATCTCTCCGAGAAGGGCAAAGAGCTCAGCGCCGCCAAGGACTCCAACACGGATCTTGAATTGAAGCTGTCCGCTTTGACCAAGACGCTGGACGGTGCCAAGAAGCAGGAGGCAGCCCTGAAAGAAGAGATCAAGGCCGACAAGGCGCTGCTGGAGAGTGTTGCCGCCACCTAGAATGCCTTCAGGGAAAATGTGGAGCACTGGACGGATAGTCTTGTGAATGCTGCCACAGACATTGACAGGGAGTTGGCGCAGCTGGGGATGGAGGATCTTGGGTATCCCTCCGACGAGAACCTCCAACCCAGCGCCAAGCTCATCTTGTTCTTCAAGGGCGTGGCGACGGCCCTCCAGCGACTCCGGGAAAGGATCCCGAAGCAGCTGGCCGACGAGTCGCGCAAGATCTGCGCGGGAGCTCTTCAGAAAGTGTTGGTGAAGGTGGCCTTCCGCAATCCGGGCCTCAACTTCACCAACGTCCTCAAGACCCTGCCGCCGGATGCTGATCTGGAGGCGCTCAAGGCCCTTGTCGCACCCATTGTGGACAAGGTGAGCGGGATCAAGAGGATCGAGGGCGATCGCGTAGATTAGGCCGCCCATTTCTTCTTTTCTTGTCGCTGTTTGCCATGTTATGGAAACAATCTATTAGAGCTGCGACAAGCTATCTTTGTAATATAACTTTATTCTATGCAATGATTGCAATGTTATTCCCTTTACTTGATTCCTCCCTTTGTATGTCTTTGCCCTACGCTTTTAGGGAACTTGCCGGTGCAGGCACCTGAGCCGCGAGCACTGAGTGCGGGACGTCAGTAGCCTGCTGGCGGTGCCATTACTGACAAGAAACCTTGTCGCAACTAGTTGCAGCTCACTTAAGTTGTTGAGCGGACTCGAAACAAAGTAAGGGCGCAACTAGCTACGAGTTGGTTCCTCCGCGCACAGGTTTTCCATACAAAGTGCGGTCGTTCAAGGGAGATAACTTAAAATTTAAAAAATCTGATTGCTCAAACTTTGGCAACTTAGCTTTTTTGAACGACGCCTGGTCCATACCATCGTCTTCTCATTCCGGCAACCGCGCCTTACGGGTAAAACTTACGAAGATACTCAATGTTCCAGGAGTTGCTCACCGGAATGGCATCTTCGGTCTCAAGGCGGACAGCGCCAGGCCTAGTGACTCGTTTCACCCAGTAAGGGCCTTCCCACTTTGGCGTCAACTTGTTGGAATTCTTGGCGGACTGAACACGCCGAAGAACAAGGTCGCCTTCCTCAAGACTTCTGGCATTAACTTTGCGGCTATGGTAGCGGCGCAAAGCTTGCTGGTAGCGAGCAGCTCGCACAGCAGCCTGAAGACAGTCTTCCTCAAGGAGCAGCGCGTCATCTTGTCGCAGCTGCTCTTGCTCAAGCTCATCATAAGCGAGTACTCGAGGTGACCCGTATACGAGTTCCGTGGGGAGAACTGCCTCTGCTCCATAGACTAGAGCGAAAGGTGTCTAGCCAGTGGCTCGATTTGGCGTCGTTCTGATCGACCAAAGAACCACCGGCAGCTCCTCGATCCAGTTTCTTCCGCACTTGTGCAGCCTGTCGAAAGTCCTGGTCTTGAGCCCGCGCAGCACTTCAGCATTTGCCCTCTCCGCTTGACCTTTGCTTCTCGGGTGAGCAACAGAAGCGAAGCAGACCTTGGCGCCAAGATCTTGGACGTACTGCATGAAGGTGCGGCTCGTGAATTGTGTACCGTTGTCGGTGATTATCCTGTTAGGGATCCCGAAGCGGCAAACAGTCGACCTGAAGAACTTGACTGCTGACTGTGCTGTCACCTTCCTCACTGGTTCCACTTCCGGCCACTTTGTGAACTTATCGATTGCAACGTACAAGTACTCAAAGCCCCCGACTGCTCGGGGAAAGGGGCCGAGGATGTCGAGCCCCCAGACCGAAAATGGCCAGGATAAAGGGATCGTCTGGAGAGCTCGAGCTGGTTGGTGTATCTGCTTGGAATGGAACTGGCACGCTTCACACTTGGTTACTTGTGCAGTTGCATCCTGGAGGGCTGTGGGCCAAAAGAAACCTTGCCGGAAAGCTTTGCCGACAAGTGCTCTTGCGCCAATGTGGTGACCACATATGCCTCCATGTATCTCTGCCAACAGCTTTTGTCCATTTTCCCGGTGAATACACTTCAATTTCACACCGTTGAGCCTTCTTCTGTACAGTGTCTTGTCGACAAACTGGTACATACTTGACTGCCGGGCTACTCTTTCTGCTTCTTCTTGCTCTTCGGGAAATTCTCCTGTCTGAAGGAAACGGACAATCTGCTGTGCCCATGCTGGAGCTTGTGGCTCGACAACAAGGACTAAAGGCAAATCTGCGGCTGCGGGAACGTCCGCTTCTACGGCAAGAACCTGCGTGTCTGCCGGAGCTTGACTTCCCCGACAAGCTTGCCGGAGCAAAACTTGTCGGGAGCTTCTGCTTCAACAGAACAAACCCTAGGGCTTGTCGGAGCAGACTGCTCCTCAGCGCTTTTGGCGTTGATCTTAGGGACCTTCTTGGCGGTGGCTTCGGGAAGCTCTGCTGGCAAATAGTCACCAGAAATCAACTTCCTCTTCTTGCTCTGTCCAGTTGATGGCGTTACGGACGGTTGAGTCAGCTTGAGCACAAAGATCCCTGGTTCCACAGGTAACTTAAGTGCGGCGCACTTTGATAGGCCATCGGCAATGGCGTTCTGAGCTCTTGGAACATGCTCCATCTGTAGACCTTCAAAGTGCTCTTCTAGCTTTCTCACTTCGTCGATGTAGGCTTCCATCAACGAACTCTGATAGCTCTTGTTTACTTGGCGGACGACAAGCTGTGAGTCACCCCTGACAATGAGCTTTTTGATCCCAAGGTCTGCCGCGATCCTGAGACCGGCAAGCAAGCCTTCATACTCTGCAGTATTGTTTGTTTCTTGCTCCTTGGGAAAGTGCATCTGGACTACGTACTTGAGGTGCTCTCCGGTGGGTGCGACAAGCGGCATGCCAGCGCCGGCGCCTTGCAGCGAAAAGGCACCATCAAAGTACATCAGCCACTCTTTGCTTGCTTCATCGACGGGGATGCTCATCTCGGGAATTTCTTCATCTGGTGTTGGCGTCCATTCTGCTATAAATTCTGCCAATGCTCTGCTCTGGATAGTTGAAGTTCTCTCAAACTTGAGGCCAAAGCTTGACAGCTCCGGTGCCCACTCAACAATCCTGCCTGTCGCTTCTGGATTCTGTAGTATCCTCTTCAGCGGAAAGCGAGTGACCACTGTGGTCTCGTGTGCTTGGAAGTAATGGCGCAGCTTTCTCGAGGCCATGAGAAGGCCGAAAAGCAATTTCTGCACTCCAGAGTACCTTGACCTAGCCCCCTGCAGAAGGGAACTGACAAAGTAAACTGGGCGCTGCACCATTTTCTTCTATGTCTCCTTGTGCATCTGCGCAGATCCATCTTTGTCGGGACCAGAGCTTGCCGGGGAAGCCCCTTGCTTGTCGCTTGATGCGCTTGCCGTGGTTGCTGGCTCGTCATCTGCCTCCCTCTCTGCTACTAACGCAGCACTAACCACTTGATTGGTTGCTGCTATATACAGCAGCAACTTCTCTTGTGGCTTAGGTGCGACAAGTATTGGAGGGGAGGACAGGTATCCCTTCAAGTCTTGCAGCGCAGCCTCCGCTTCCGGAGTCCATTTCATCGGACCTGCCTTTTTCAATAATTTGAAAAATGGCAGGGCGCGCTCAGCAGACCTAGAGATAAACCTGCTGAGAGCAGCCACGCAACCGGCAAGTCTTTGGACATCCTTGACGCGCTTTGGTGCTTCAATCTGCTCAATGGCCTTGATCTTGTCGGGATTGGCTTTGATTCCCCGCTGAGATACGAAGAACCCGAGAAGCTTGCCGGAGGGGACTCCAAACACACACTTCTCTGGGTTGAGTTTGAGGCTGATCTTGCGCAGATTTGCAAAGGTCTCGTCTAAATCTTGGACCAGAGTTGCCTTGTCCTTGCTCTTGACCACTATGTCATCCATGTAGGCTTCCACATTTCTGTGTATTTGTGGCTCAAGAGCGACATGGACTACTCTTGCAAATGTTGAGCCAGCATTTTTTAATCTGAAAGGCATCCGTACGAAACAGTACGTGCCACATGGAGTAATGAATGCGGTCTTCTCCTCATCCTCTTCTGCCATGAAGATCTGATGATATCCTGAGTATGCGTCAAGAAATGAAAGAAAATCACATCCGGCCGTGGAGTCAACAATCTGGTCAATGCGCGGCAAAGGAAATGGGTCTTTGGGACAAGCTTTGTTATCATCGGTAAAATCGATACAAAGTCTCCATTTCCCGTTTGCCTTGCGCACGACTACAGGATTGGCCAACCACGTGGGATGGAGCACTCCTCTGACAAGGCCTGCTGCTTCCAACTTCTTGATCTCTTCTGCGATGAATTCTTGGCGCTCCACTGCTTGCTTCCTGACCTTCTGCTTGACGGGCCGCGCATGAGGACAAACGGCAAGGTGGTGCTCAATTACTTTCCTGGGAACGCCGGGGATGTCAGATGGTTGCCACGCAAACACGTCGACATTCGCCCGCAGGAAAGCAATGAGCGCGCTTTCCTATTTAGGGTCGAGAGTGGCACTGATGGTGAAGGTACCACCAGTGCTGCCCTTCTTGGCGGACACCTTCTTTGTCTCTGGCGGAGCCGCCATTGTCTTCTTACACTTGCCGGTGGAGCTCGATGGTGCGTCCTCGACAGCAGCGCAGCACTCCGAAGAGGTGCGCTTTCCGGAGTGAGCATCAGAACTCTTGCCGGACTTGGTCTTCTTCCCCCCGGGAGCTTCAACGGCAAGTGACTTGCAGTCTGTTGCGGCTGCCGCTTCCCGGTAGATCTTGTCGGCGCAGATAAGAGCATCCTTCTTGTCGCCGGGGACAGAGATGACGCTTATCGGGCCTGGCATCTTCAGCATGTTATATGCGTAGTGAGAGGCTGCCATGAACTTGGCGAGTGCTGGACGGCCAAGTATCCCATTGTAAGGCAATGGAATATCGGCAACGTCAAAGGTGACTCTCTTAGTCCTAAAGTTCAGCTCGCTGCCAAATGTTACTGGCAACGTGACCTTCCCCTTCGGCTTGCTCCTTCCCGGGTTGATTCCTTGGAATGTGCCGGTGTCTTCAAGCTCGCTGTCAGGGATCTGGAGTTTCTCGAGTACAGCGGAGGAGATCAGGTTCAAGCCGGCCCCGCCGTCAACTAACATCTTAGTGACCTTGAGGTTGCGGATAGTTGGTGAAACCAACATCGGCAAGCACCCGACCGCAGTTGTGCGATCAGGGTGGTCCTCAATGTCAAAGATGATAGGCGTGCTGGACCATTTCAGAAGCTTGCGTGACTCGACAGGTGGTTCTGCTGCATTGACTTCCCGCACCCACTACTTGAGTTGGCGGTGCGAAGTATGCAGAGAAGCACCACCGTCAACGCACAAGACCTCTGTGGCTTTCTGGAACTCCTGCTCACTGGTCTCGACATCATCCATGTCATCGTCGTCGTCGTCATCTTCATCCTTGTCGCGGTCGCGGGGAGGTCTGTCTCCTTGCCGCTGCTTGGCCTTGCCGCGGCGTCCTCCCCGGCCGGCGCGCTTCTTGCCAGATTCTCCAGCGCCTCCTTGGGCCCTCTCCTTGTCTCGTCGCTCGTACTCAGCTTTTTGTTGCTGGACAAGCTGCTCGACCTTCTTGCAGCTCTGGAGGTCATGGCCCTTGGTGCGGTGAATCTTGGAGTACTGCTTGTCGATGCTGTCCTGCTTGTCGGCGACCGCCACAGCCTGGCAGTTGGTGCATGCGGCAGTCTCCTTGCCGGAGCTACCAACTTTGGCTTTCTTGGCGCCACCTTCGTTGCCGGACTGCTCAACGACTAGCACATCTTTGCCTTTCTTCCTCCTGTTCTGCCGCCGGTTTTTCTTTGCTGGGGCAGCATCCTCGCTGTCGGATCCTCCTGCTCCTGCATTCTCTCCAGGGAGTTTCCTCCCTTCCTCAGCACGTGCAAACTTGTCAGCCAGGGCATACAGCTCACTAACGTCTCTGATCTTGCACATCGCCATCTCCTCCCGCATCCTGCGGTTACGCACGTTCTGATGAAACGCGCTGATGACCGCGGCAGGGTGGACATCTAGGATGTTGTGTTGTACACGGCTGAATCTCTAAATGTACTTGCGCAGGGGCTCTCCTTCCTTCTGGGCGAGCAGATGAAGGTCACTCTCTTGGCCATGAGGTTTGTGGCCGCCGGTAAAGGCGCCAACAAACTGATGGCATAGGTCTGCCCAGGAGGATATGGAGTTGTCCGGCAAGTGCATGAGCCAGGACCTGACATTGGGCTTGAGCACCAGCGGGAAGTAGTTGGCAAGGATCTTGTCGTCCCGCCCCCCAGCAGCCTGCACCGCGATGGTGTAGATGCTGAGGAACTCCGACGGATGCGACTTGCCGTCGTACTTCTCTGGTACGTCTGGCTTGAAATTCTTCATGCTGGGCCACTGGACTTGCCGCAGCTCACGAGTAAACGCAGGGAAACCTACCGCGTACGGCAAGTCGCCTGGTTCCCCTGGCGCATGCATGTCGACAGAGGGCCCAACGCGCTGGTCTAATTGACGTCGTGCTTCTCTTCGGCGCTCGATGCGAGTACGAGCGTCTTCTTGCTGTCGTTCGTGAAGAACTTGGCGCTGATCGCGGCGAGCTCGTGGATCTGATGACGCGGTGGAGTCACTGTCAAGGTGGATCCGGCGAGTCGGCGATCTTGGCCTTCGGGGTGGAGAGTGCATAGAGGTTGCACCTCCACCGGTCTTGTCGCCACCGGCTCGTGCCTGGCTGACTGGCTGCGGCTGCGACGTGCTCGGCTGCCGTTGAGTGTCGCCGTTGGCGAAGCCGATGAGACTCTGAATGGTGGCCCTCCAGTCGTCGATCTTGTCCGCCATTGGAGGGTAGTCTAGGAGCAGTTAAGCTCGCGCCAAAGCTTCTGCTGCAGTGGCGGGTGGCGGTGGCGAACGGTGCGAGGAGCGGGATATGCTCGGACTTCTAACTATGTTAGAAGGAGCAGTATCCCGTCCAGGTGACCATGCCTCGCTCGTGCCAGCATGTTGGCGTGCATGCTGGTCTTGAGCGCTCCGAGATCCGCCAGCCCGTTCTTGGTCCAGCAAACGCATGGTACCATGAGCACCATGATGCTGTCGGTCCCGCGCCTCCTGAGATGGGCGCGGTGCATGTACGGATGCCGAGGTCTTGGAGTGCGCCCGGTCGTTGTGGGAGCCGGCTACCCCGCCGATAGGCAGCGCAGCCTTGTCCTTGGACCTGGCGGCACCGTGAGCTCCCTCGTCGACGCCCGTTCTTCCGCCGGCGTCCGCCCCATCAGCCGTTTGCTCCGGCGGTGGTGGGTAAGGCGCGGACGGAGCAGCTGCCTCCGAAGCCTTCTTCTTCGGTGGCATGCCGATGAAGATGATGAAGATCTAGCTCGCGTGAACACCGGATTTGGTTCACACAACCTCGACGCCCCCTACCTGGCGCGCCAAAGATGTCGGGGGACTGATCCACGAACACCTATGGGACCGGCGGGCCGAGTCCCTTTCGGTTCAGCGAGGGCGGAGGCCGCACAAAGAGCAGATCGAGGCGAAGCACGCGAGCATTTTACCCAGGTTCGGGCCGCACGGATGTGTAAAACCCTACTCCTGCTTTGTGGTTTGTATTGATTTCTTGCTCGGGAGCGCGGAGTGCTACAGTACACACCAGCAGCTAACGAGACCGAGCGTGAGTGTTCTCGAACCCCCCTCTACGTTGCACGCGGGCCTCCTTTTATATGCTCTAGGGGTCACCAACAGGTGGCAACGGAGGCAAAGGGTAAAAATGGAAAGGTGCTGTGGTAGGTACAGCTACCTGCTACAGTGTATCATACCTAACCCTGACGGCAGGGGACAAGGGCCTTAAATGCCCGTCTGTGTCGCCTAAACAGTGTAAAAGGGACCGTCAGGGACGCCACCGCTCGCCACGATGGCGATCTTGCCAGCGCCGCTTGCCACCGCGTGCTGCTGGCTGCACAGCCCCCCGCCACGTACGCCTGGAAGGGTCCCAGAGCGACACGTTGGTGGATGTGCTGGAGCGCGGGCACAGAGTAGTGGCTTGCCGCGACAAGCGCCTTGCCGCGGTCATTGTCTTGTCGTGTCCAGGAGCTTGTCGCTCACCGGGCCTTGCCGGGATGCACGATGCGTCGCGGCAAGTTCCTTGAAGTGCCTTGGGTGGCCTTCCCGGCAAGCTCCTCTTGCCGGGGTCTTGAGATGCTTTTGTTGGCCTTCTCGGCAAGCTCCTCTTGCCGGGGTCTTGTCTCCTTGGCTTGGATACTTTGTTCTTGAATGGCTCCAAAGGAACCACGGAGGACCTTGGAGGTCACCCGGCAAGCCTTGCCGCTGGATGCTGCGACTGCCCGTGCACAAGTTCGGGATACTAGGGTACCCCTACTCTAGTACACCGACACCTAGCATATGCAGATATGACCTCGGAACACTGAGACTGAAAGGTCGAGCGTGAATCATATAGTAGATATGATCAACATAGTGATGTTCACCATTGAAAACTACTTCATCTCACATGATGATCGGACATGGTTTAGTTCATATGGATCACGTGATCACTTAGATGATTAGAGAGATGTCTATCTAACTGGGAGTTCTTAAGTAATTTGATTAATTGAACTTTAATTTATCATGAACTTAGTCCTGATAGTATTTGCATATCTATGTTGTAGATCAATAGCTTGCAATGTAGCTCCCCGTTTATTTTTTGATATGTTCCTAGAGAAAAATAAGTTGAAAGATGTTAGTAGCAATGATGCGTACTAGCTCCGTGATCTGAGGATTATCCTCAATGCTGCTCAGAAGAATTATGTCCTTGATGCACCGCTAGGTGACGGACCTATTGCAGGAGCAGATACAGACGTTATGAACGTTTGGAAAAGCTCGGTATGATGACTACTTGATAGTTTAGTGCACCATGCTTTACGGCTTAGAACCGAGACTTCAAAAATGTTTTGAACGCCAGGAGCATATAAGATGTTCCAAGAGCTGAAATTTGTATTTCAGACTCATGCCCGAGTCGAGAGGTATGAGACCTCTGACAAAGTGTTTTGCCTACAAGATGGAGGAGAATAGCTCAACCAGTGAGCATGTGCTCAGAATGTCTGAGTACTACAATCACTTGAATCAAGTGGGAGTTAATCTTCCAGATAAGATAGTGATTGACAGAGTTCTCTAGTCACTATCACCAAGTTACTAGAACTTCATGATGAACTATAATATGCAAGGGATAACGGAAACGATTCCCAAGTTCTTCGTGATGCTGAAATCGACGAAGGTAGAAATCAAGAAAAGCATCAAGTGTTGATGGTTGACAAGACCACTAGTTTCAAGAAAAGGGCAAAGGGAAGAAGGGGAACTTCAAGAAGAACGGCAAGCAAGTTGCTGCTCAAGTGAACAAGTCCAAGTCTAGACCTAAACCTGAGACTAAGTGCTTCTACTGCAAAGGGATGGTCACTGGAAGCAGAACTGCCCCAAGTATTTGGCGGATAAGGATGGCAAAGTGAACAAAGGTATATTTGATATACATGTTATTGATGTGTACTTTACTAGTGTTTATAGCAACCCCTCAGTATTTGATACTAGTTCAGTTGCTAAAGGTTAGTAACTCGAAACAGGAGTTGCAGAATGAACAGAGACTAGTTAAGGGTGAAGTGACAATGTCTGTTGGAAGTGGTTCCAAGATTGATATGATCATCATCGCACACTCCCTATACTTTCGGGATTAGTGTTGAACCTAAATAAATGTTATTTGGTGTTTGCGTTAAGCATGAATATGATTTGATCATGTTTATTGCAATACGGTTATTCATTTAAAGTCAGAGAATAATTGTTGTTCTGTTTACATGAATAAAAACTTCAATGGTCATACACCCAAGGTGAATGGTTTATTGAATCTCTATCGTAGTGATACATATATTCATAATATTGAAGCCAAAAGATGCAAAGTTAATAATGATAGTGCAACTTATTTGTGGCACTGCCGTTTAGGTCATATTGGTGTAAAGCACATGAAGAAACTTCGTGCTGATGGGCTTTTGGAATCACTTGATTATGAATCAGTTGATGCTTGCGAACCATGCCTCATGGGCAAGATGACTAAGACTCTGTTTTGTGGAACAACGGAGCGAGCAACAGACTTGTTGTAAATAATACATACTGGTGTATGCAGTCGATGAGTGTTGAGGCTCGCGGCAGGTATCGTTATTTTATGACCTTCACAGATAATTTGAGTAAGATATGGGTATATCTTCTTGATGAAACATAAATCTGAAACATTTGAAAAGTTCAAATAATTTTAGAGTGAAGTGGAAAATCACGTAACAAGAAAATAAAGTTTCTACGATCTGATCGTGGAGGAGAATATTTGAGTTACGAGTTTGGTCTTCATTTGAAACAATGCAGAATAGTTTCGCAACTCACGCCACCTGGAACACCACATCGTAATGGTGTGTCCGAACATCGTAACCATACTTTATTAGATATGGTGCAATCTATGATGTCTCTTACTGATTTACCACTATCGTTTTGGGGTTATGCATTAGAGACAGCTGCATTCACGTTAAATAGGGCACCATCTAAATCCGTTGAGACGACGCCATATGAACTGTGGTTTGGCAAGAAACCAAAGTTGTCGTTTCTTAAAGTTTGGGGTTGCGATGCTTATGTGAAAAAGTTTCATCCTGATAAGCTCAAACCCAAATCGGAGAAATGCGTTTTCATAGGATACCCAGAGGAGACAATTGGGTACACCTTCTATCACAGATCCGAAGGCAAGACATTCGTTGCTAAGAATGGATCCTTTCTAGAGAAGGAGTTTATCTCGAAAGAAGTGAGTGGGAGGAAAGTAGAACTTGATGAGGTAACTGTACCTGCTCCCTTATTGGAAAGTAGTTCATCACAGAAATCTGTTCCTGTGACTCCTACACCAATTAGCGAGGAAGCTAATGATGATGATCATGTAACTTCAGATCAAGTTACTATCGAACCTCGTAGGTCAACCAGAGTGAGATCCGCACCAGAGTGGTATGATAATCCTGTTCTAGAGGTCATGTTACTTGACCATGACGAACCTACGAACTATGAGGAAGCGATGATGAGCCCAGATTCCACGAAATGGCTTGAGGCCATGAAATCTAAGATGGGATCCATGTATGAGAACAAATTATGGACTTTGATTGACTTGCCCGATGATCGGTGAGTCATTAAGAATAAATGGATTTTCAAGAGGAAGACGGATGATGATAGTAGTGTTACTATCTACAAAGCTCGAATTGTCACAAAATGTTTTCGACAAGTTCAAGGTGTTGACTACGATGAGATTTTCTCACTCGTATCGATGCTTAAAAGTCTATCCGAATCATGTTAGCAGTTGCCGCATTTTATGAAATCTGGCAAATGGATGTCAAAACTGTATTCCTTCATGGATTTCTTAAAAGAAGAGTTGTATATGATGCAACCAGAAGGTTTTGTCGATCCTAAAGGTGCTAACAAAGTGAGCAAGCTCCAGCGATCCATCCATGGACTGGTTCAAGCATCTCGGAGTTGGAATATATGCTTTGATAAAGTTATCAAAGCATATGGTTTTATACAGACTTGCGGTGAAGCCTGTATTTACAAGAAAGTGAGTGGGAGCACTACAACATTTCTGGTAAGTATATGTGAATGGCATATTGTTGATCGGAAATAATGTAGAATTTTCTGGAAAGCATAAAGGAGTGTTTGAAAAGAGTTTTTCAAAGAAAGACCTCGATGAAGCTGCTTACACATTGAGCATCAAGATCTATAGAGATAGATCAAGACGCTTGATAAGTTTTTTTTCAATGAGTACATACCTTGACAAGATTTTGAAGTAGTTCAAAATGGAACAGTCAAAGAAGGAGTTCTTGCCTGTGTTGCAAGGTGTGAAGTTGAGTAAAGACTCAAAACCCGACCACAGCAGAAAATAGAAAGAGAATGAAAAGTCATTCCCTATGCCACAGTCATAGGTTCTATAAAGTATACTATGCTGTTTACCAGTCCTATTGTATACCTTAGCATCTTTCTGGCAAGGGAGTACAATAGTGATCTAGGAGTATATCACTAGACACCGGTCAAAATTATGCTTAGAGGACTAAGGAAATATTTCTCGGTTATGGAGGTGATAAAAGAGTTCATCGTAAAGAGTTACGACGATGCAAGTTTTTGACACGTATCTAGATGACTCTATGTCTCGATCTAGATACATATTGGAAGTGGGAGCAATTAGCTAGAGTAGCTCTGAGCAGAGCATGTAGACATAGAAATTTGCGAAATACATATGGATCTGAATGTTGCAGACCCATAGGATGAACTTCTCTCATAAGCAAAACATGATCAGTCTTTGGGTGTTAATCACATAGCGATGTGAACTAGATGATTGACTCTAGTAAAACCTTTGGGTATTAGTCACATGGAGATGTGAACTAATCACATAAAGATGTGAACTAGATTATTGACTCTAGTGCAAGTGGGAGACTGAAGGAAATATTCCCTAGAGGCAATAATAAAGTTATTATTTATTTCCTTATTTCATGATAAATGTTTATTATTCATGCTAGAATTGTATTGACCGGAAACATAATACATGTGTGAATACATAGACAAACAGAGTGTCACTAGTTTGCCTCTACTTGATTAGCTCGTTGAATCAATGATGGTTATGTTTCCTAACCATAGACATGAGTTGTTATTTGATTAATGGGGTCACATCATTAGAGAATGATGTGATTGACTTGACCCATCCGTTAGCTTAGCACGACGATCGTTTAGTTTGTTGCTGTTGCTTTCTTCATGACTTATACATGTTCCTATGACTACGAGATTATGCAATTCCCGAGTACCAGAGGAACACTTTGTGTGCTACCAAACGTCACAACATAACTGGGTGATTATAAAGGTGCTCTACATGTGTCTCCAATGGTGATTGTTGAGTTGGCATAGATCGAGATTAGGACTTGTCACTCCGATTGTCGGAGAGGTATCTCTGGGCCCTCTTGGTAATGCACATCACTATAAGCCTTGCAAGCATTGTGACTAATGAGTTAGTTGCAGGATGATGTATTACCGAACGAGTAAAGAGACTTGCCGCTAATGAGATTGAACTAGGTATAAGGATACCGACGATCGAATCTCGGGCAAGTAACATACTGATGACAAAGGGAACAACGTAAATTGTTATGCGGTTTGACCGATAAAGATCTTCGTAGAATATGTAGGAACCAATATGAGCATCCAGGTTCCGCTATTGGTTATTGACCGGAGATGAGTCTCGGTCATGTCTACATAGTTCTCGAACCCATAGGGTCTGCACGCTTAACGTTCTGTGATGATTTGTATTATGAGTTATGTGATTTGATGACCGAAGTTTGTTCGGAGTCCCATATGAGATCGGGGACATGACGAGGAGTCTCGAAATGGTCGAGACGTAAAGATCGATATATTGGAAGGCTAATTCGGACATCAGAAAGGATCTGAGTGATTTGGGTATTTTTCGGAGTACTAGAGAGTTATGGGAATTCATATTGGGCCTTAATGGGCCATACGGGAAAGGAGAGAAAGGCCTCAAGGGTGGCCGTGCCCCTTCCCCATGGACTGGTCCGAATTGGACTAGGGAAAGGGGGCGTCCCCTTCCTTCCTTCTCCTTCTCCCTTCCCTTTTTCCTATTCCATGTAGGAGGTGGAATCCTACTAGGACTAGGAAGTCCTAGTAGGACTCCACACTTTGGGCGCGCCCTATGAGGGCAGGCCTCCTCCTCCCTCCATCCTTTATATACGTGGCCAGGGGGCACCCCATAGACACACAAATTGATCATTGATCCCTTAGCCGTGTGTGGTGCCCCCCTCCACCATAATCCACCTCGGTCATATCATCGTAGTGCTTAGGCGAAACCCTGCGACGGTAGCACCATCATCACACTGTCATGCTGACAAAGCTCTCCCTCGACACTCCGCTGGATCGAGAGTTCATGGGATGTCACCGAGCTGAACGTGTGCAAATCGCGGAGGTGCCGTACTTTCGGTACTAGGATCGGTCGACCGTGACGACGTATGACTACATCAACCGCGTTGTCATAACGCTTCTGCTTACGGTCTACGAAGGTACGTGGACAACACTCTTCCCCTCTCGTTGCTATGCATCACCATGATCTTGCGTGTGCGTAGGAATTTTTTTGAAATTACTACGTTCCCCAACATAATGATATTTGGTTTTTTAATGGGAGGGAGAAAAATCCAGTGGAAGGGGGTGATGGGAGGTGAGACAAAAAAACCAGACGAAAAAACCATGGAGTAGAGATATTTTCAAAGAAAACCATGTAAAATGAGCCCTTTTATGAATGTTTATTGACAACTGATAATTTAAAATGTTTACAAATAAAACCATGTAAAACAAGCCTTTTTTGGACACTTGCTATTGAGCTTCCAGTCATATGATTTTCTTATTCTTGCAATTGTAGCAATTTTTTACATCAATTGTTGTTTATAGTAACGTGGGAAGAGGATCATTGAGTGCTTTAGTGAGAAATATGCTCAAATGCTTCAAAGAAACCCATGTACAACGATCCCTTTCCTGAGCACTTACTATTGGGCTTCCAGTCATAACTCATAAGGTTTACCTAATTTTTATGGGATTTTTGTTTTCGTGCCCTTGGTTCCTTAATACTACTCAGTTTTGTCCCGCCGCCTTAACATTCCTCACTTTTCACCTCCTCTCTCCACCCTAACCTCACAAATGCCCAAACGAAGCATTTTCGCTGGGAAAACCTATTGACCGTTACCTAGGTGGGTTCCTGACGAGTGGGACTTGGACGAGGGCCTAATGAGTGGGCCCACCTAGACACCTTAGCCCACATGTGGGTGGCACAACCCAGCGAGCTCAACATCGGCGACCATTGGCCACGATGGAGTCCACTCAGTAGTTGGGCTAGCCTGCTCAGTGTGGGTTTTAAGTGCAAACGGTATCAAATACCTTTTTGAATTTCCAGTCAAATTCCAAAATTCATAATTGAAATCCACTTTAGTTGATTTAAGTTCCTAAATGCATCTTATATTCAGGCCTATTTAATGGCTAAGTTTTATAATTTTTCGTGAAGCTTTTCTGTGTATCATAGACTTAAATCTAGATTCGATGTAGATTGGACATCTTTAGAAATTCCTAATCCATTGCCTATTATTGCCCGTTGGTCCTACTCCAATAAAAAAATGTCTACAATCCTGATTTGACCTCACTGAGTTAATACAATTTGTTTTACAATTTCCAGTGAACTTTCATTCGGAAAAAGAACACTAAAAAGAAAGTTTCAAAAGGAGAGTTTCCGAAAAACAAATTACAAAAAATTAAATGTCAGAAGAGTGGGTTTTTTTGTGAATCAAGTGGCACAATTAATATACAAGAGTGTACCTTTTCAATTTTCACACAAAGTAAATGAAAAAAGATTTAAAAAATGCAACATTTTTAAGAAATCATTGTATTCCAACTTGATCATTTTTATGTGAACAAGTACACATACAAGGACTCCATGCAAAATGATTCATTTTTTGTATCTTTTTTAATTTTCTTTAATTTTTTTAAATGGCGTCAACATTGTCAGCATGGCTATTCATAGCAAAGGTGTTGAATCTTTCAACTATTTTGTGGATTGTAGATACAATCCTGCTTGAGTATCTAAAAATGATTTTGCCAATTGTTTGGACCAAACTGTAGCACACTTGTGGTTCAATTTTGAATTAATTTTGGTAAATGTCTAGAAATTCATTTAATCAATGGAATATAGCAAAAACTCAAAATCTTTCGGTAGCAGGCCCTGAATATGGTCTATTTCTTGTATAAATAGAAAAAGTTGAATTTTTTATCTTATTTGTGGTACTTGCTTCAAAAAAAAATCCATTTTTGGCATTTCAAAAATGATTCATTTACCTTTGTAACAAAACTTTGGAATCTCCTTTTAGCAATCTTGTTTGGCATACTAAGCCCCATGCTTGTGCCAAATATGGTCACCTTACCACGAACTATGCCATGGCTATGGCCATGAACTTAGTCGTTTGACTTCAAAGATATGAACCTTCATAGATACTAGTCCATTTTGTGAACAATTTTTTTAAAAAATTCATCATATTCCTAGTTTATCATTTTTCCTCGAAAGTAGTACACATAAAACGACTCTATTGAAAAGGATTGCATTTTTTGAATATTTTTCAATTTCTTACACTTTTTTCAAAATGTGGTGAACATTCTTAGCATGGCTATTCATAGAAAGGGGTTGAATATTTCAAAAAAAATCACGAATGCTACATATAATCCTACCTGAGTACCTTAAAGGATTTTCCCACTTTTTGGAACCAAACTATAACACATTTGTAGTTCAATTTTAAATTAGTTTTGGTAAATGGTCAGAAATTCGTTTAATCAGTGGAATATAGCAAAAAAACTCAAAATCTTTCAGCAGGAGGCCTCCAATATGGTTATTTCATTTGAAAATTACAAAAGTTCAATTTTCAATCTTTTTTGGGTTCTTCAGAAAAAACCATTTTTGGCACTTCAAAAATGATCAATTTATTTTTGTAACATAAAATTGTCATCTCCCTTTCGCAATCTTGGTTGGCATGGTAAGCCCCATGTTTGTGCCAATTATTTATACCTTATATTGAAATATGACATGGATATATCCATTAACTTGGTCATTTGGCTTGAAAACCACAAACTTTTATAGATGGTAGTCCATTTTGTGAATATTAAAAAATCATCATATTCCTGGTTTATCATTTTTCCTGGAAAGTAGTACACATAAAATGACTTCATGCAAAAGGATTGCATATTTTTTGATTTTCTTTTACTTTTTTTCAAAATGGGGTCAACATTGTGAGCATGACTATTCATATAAAGGGTTGAATCTTTCAACTTTTAGTGTATCGAGTGAATACTGCATATAATCTCACTTGAGTACCTTAAAATGTTTTTGCCACTTTTTAGAACCAAACTATAACACACTTGTTGTTCAATTTTGAATTACTTTTGGTAAATGTCCAGAAATCTATTTAATCAATGAAATATAGCAAACAAGCTCAAAAACTCAAAATCGTTTAGAGTAGGCCTACAATATGGTCTATTTCATGTGAAAATTGCAAAAGTTCAATTTTCAATCTTATTTGTTGTACTTGCTTCACAAAAAAACATTTTTGACACTTTTAAAATGGTTTATTTACTTTTGTAAGGAAAAAATGTTATCTCGCTTGGGCAATCTTGTTTGGCATGGCAAGCCCCATGTTTGTGGCAACCATGGTCACCTTATATTGAAATATGACATGGATATAGCCATTAACTTGTTCATTTGGCTTGAACATCATAAACCTTCAAAGATGGTAGTCCATTTTGTGAACACTTATTTTGTAAATATCATTGTATTCCTAGTTTATCATTTTTCCTGGAAAGTAGTACACATAAAAGGACCCCATGCAAAAGGATTCAAATTTTTGAATATTTTTTTATTTTCTTTCACTTTTTTCAAAACGGGGTCAACATTGTCAACATGGCTATTCATAGAAAGGGGTTGAATCTTTCAACTTTTTTGAATACTGCATATAATCCTACCTGAGTACCTTAAAATGATTTTTGCCACTTTTTGGAACCAAATGATAACATACTTGTAGTTCAATTTTGAATTACTTTTGGTAAATATCTAGAAATTCATTTAATCAATGGAATATAGCAAAAAAAACTCAAAAACTCAAATTCTTTTGGCAGTAGACCTCCAATATGGTCAATTTCATGTGAAAATTTGAGCGAGCGGCGCTGGTGACCATTTGCTAACACCTGTCACTGTCGACGACCAATTTCGTGGTGGTGGTGAGCGGCGCGCTACAACAGCCTGTTCTAGGGAACAGCAAAGAGGGGTGAATACAGAGAGATTTGGCAAAGGTCAATCCAAGGACACAAAGACGACGATGAAACCAGAGGGAACAGGGCATCGAGGAAAGTAATCTCAAATGCAACGGCCGGAGTCAGATACGAAGGGGTCAATTCGGTCGTTACACTGCATGAAAGCACATACGGCTCACGCGGATGGAAGAGGATGCTGAGTTGTTATGAAGGTGCTCTCAATTTGTCGGGGTGGCCAGAGATGAGTGCGTGATTGTGACCAAGGTAGCGCTAGGGTTCCACCGGGAGGAGAGAGCCAAGAGGGAGATGGAGCATGCGAGTGAGGGCAGGAGAGAGAAGAGCGAGGATGGCATCCTTGATGCGGGATTCCGTGGTCCTGCTTCCAGCCATGGAGTCACCTCCGCCATGTCTACTGGCCGCCGGCATGATCAGGGAGCTAGGAAGCTTTTTTTACTTCCTATTTCCATTTGTTCTATTGATCTCACATGTAAGAGAGAGGGGGGGGGGTGGTTTCTTTAGCAAGGGAGATGTCAACAGTTTAAGCGGCCCCACATGTTAGCATTTTTAATGGTCCCACTCATCATGAACTCATCCATGTAACGACCAACGGGATTGACCCAACATAAATGCTTGTTTGGGCACTGTGAGGCTATGGTCGAGGGAGAAGGGGAAAAGTGAGGAAAACTAAGACGGTTGGGCAAAACTGAGTACAACTATGGAACCACATGCATGAAAATAGAAATCCCAATTTTTTATTTTAACAAAATAGTACATAAATTATTGCTTATAGTGAGGTGAGATCATTGAATGTTTAATAATGAGTTAAGAAATATGACTCTAATTTCAAATAAACCATGGCGACTGCCAGGCGGCCGGCTGATTCGTGCCCATGATCAGCCGGGTCGGCACCCATCTGATGCGATAGGCGTGGCCGTCTAATCTTTTGTGATGTCCCTCGCACCACTGTAGGATCGAAAGTATGTCTAGGGGGGGTGATTAGACTACTTGACTAAATAAAAATCTAGCCTTTTCCCAAATTTAAATCTTGGCAGATTTTAGCAACTTAGCACAATTCAAGTAATCAACCTACACATGCAATTCTAAGAGTGTAGCAGCGGAATGTAAAACAATTGCATATGAAGGTAAAGGGAGGAGTTTGGAGGGAGCAAACGCAATGTAGACACGGAGATTTTTGGTGTGGTTCCGATAGGTGGTGCTATCGTACATCCACGTTGATGGAGACTTCAACCCATGAAGGGTAACGGTTGCGCGAGTCCACGGAGGGCTCCACCCACGAAGGGTCCACGAAGAAGCAACCTTGTCTATCCCACCATGGCCAACGCCCACGAAGGACTTGCCTCACTAGGGTAGATCTTCACGAAGTAGGTGATCTCCTTGCCCGTATAAACTCCTTGGTTCAAGTCCACAATCTTGACGGAGGCTCCCAAGTGACACCTAACCAATCTAGGAGACACCACTCTCCAAAAGGTAATAGATGGTGTGTTGATGATGAACTCCTTTCTCTTGTGCTTCAAATGGTAGTCTCCCCAACACTCAACTCTCTCTCATAGGATTGGATTTGGTAGAAAGATGATTTGAGTGGAAAGCAACTTGAGGAAGGCTAGAGATCAAGATTCATGTGGTTGGAATGGAATATCTTGACCTCAACACAAGTGTAGGTGGTTCTCTCTCAGAAAATGTATGTTGGAAGTGTAGGCATATTCTGATGGCTCTCTCCACTAATGAAGAGTGGGTGGAGGGGTATATATAGCCACCACACCAAATCTAACCGTTACACACAAATCACCAAACTCGGTGGGACCGAATCATAAAACTCGGTCAGACCGATTTGGTTCATAATGTGACCGTTAGGCATTTCGGTGAGACTGACATGTCAACTCGGTGGGACCGATTCCATTAGGGTTAGGGCATAACGTAATCTCGGTGTGACCGATTACACAAACTCAATGGGACCGATTTTGGTAATAGACAAACAGAGAGTTGGTCAGGCAAACTCGGTGGGACCGATTCGCTCATCTCGGTCAGACCGAAACGTTACGAAATGGAAACAGAGAGTTTGCATTGCAATCTCGGTGGGACCGATCGCTCATCTCGGTTAGACCAAAATGTTACGAAGGGAAACAGAGAGTTTGCAATCCCATCTCAGTGAGACCGAGATCCCTATCGATGAGACCGAAGTGACTAGGGTTTCTCGCAGTGGCTATGTCAAGTGAACTCGGTGGCGCTGGATAGAAGATTTTGGTGGGGCCGAGTTTGACTTTTGGTTTGGGACATATTTGGATATGAGAAAGTAGTTGAGGGTTTTTGGAGCATATCATTAAGCATTTTGAGCAAGTAACTCATTAAGCAACACCTCACCCCCTTTTAATACTATTGGATTTTCCTATGGACTCAATGTGATCTTGGATCACTGAAAGTAAAATGTAGAGTCTTGTGCTTTGAGCTTGAGCCAATCTTTTGTCCTTAGCATTTTGTGGGACCCACTTTCTAATCCATGCCATGCCAATCATTGAGCTTTCCTAAAATATTTATCTTCAAATACCATTAGCTCAATGAGCTATATGTTGTTAGGAATTACCAAAACCACCCAGGGATAGTTGCACTTTCAATCTCCCCGTTTTTGGTAATTGATGACAATATATAGATCAAATCTTCAACAAATGATAATAAGATTGAAATACATCGCCGCTTTGAGAAGTATGTGATAAGCTAGAGCTCCCCCTAAATTTGTGCATTATTTAAATTTGCTTTTGAATGCAAATTCACAATTGATTAGGTTCATGGGTTACTCTTCCATGTCACATACATCTTGGTGGATCGCTCAAAATGATAGAAGTTAATAGCATGCACTCGTCACCAAGCAAGTGAATGATCATATATGAGATATAGAAGATAGCATCATTCAACAAGAATTAAGGTAGCACATGATCAATCACATGATCACATAAGTATCTCACAAGGACATAAGGACATAAAGTATCTCACACAAGCACACACAAAAAAGTTCAACCAAAAGCAAGAGAGATAAAAAGCAAGACACTCTCTCTCGAAGCCTATGATCTATACATATGTCTCCCCCTTTGGCAACAAGTTACCAAAAAGTTCGAAAATGCATAGTGCTATACATCTCTCAGGCTTGGTCTTCGGGAGGTGGTGTAGAGAGAAATCCAAGGATGAAGGCTTCCGATGATGTAGTTGGAGCTGGTGGAGGTGGAGTGGGTGCTGGAGGTAGCACTGGAGCTGTAGCTGCTGGTGCTGACACTGTAGCTCTAGCATATGAAACTGGCACTGCAGCAGATCTTGGACCTCGTGGCACACGCTGAAAAGCATCAGTAGTTGCTTTTCCTCTCCTCTCCTTTGCGTCCTCCTGAAGCTGCTCAACTGCAGTCTGAATCTCAGTCACCTTCAGATCAAGATCATAGAATTTTGTCTCCACAGTCCTCTCTAGGCTCTCCTGATTCTGAGTCAGGGTGGCCAAACCCTTCTCAATCCTTAGTGTAGCTTGAATCAGATAGCCTAATTGATCTTGCTTGCTCTTCAGGAAAACTTGAGATGCTTCTTCAACACTGGGCATCTTGGCAGCTTTCTCAGCCTTTGCCTTGGCTCTCTTCTCCTGGACTTGAGCTGATGATGGTTCCTCCTCATTCATCACGACAGTGTTGTCATCAAACTCAGGATGTAGGGGTAGATGCTCCTTGTCCAGCAAATAATTTCATGTGCCCATCTTAGAATTGATGAGCTCCTGAATATGTGGAGCATACCCACAACTTCTCTTTTGATCAGCAGCAGTCCTCTTGATCGTTTCTACAATCAAGCTCGTAACTTTGAACTTCTGAGGGACATAAAAAATTTGCAGCATGTTGATGGAATGTCCTCTGATCATCTTGGGTAGCAATGTGTGCCTTAAGGTCCAGTTAATAGTAGGCAAACCAGACAACAAGAAGTGCACATATCCAAGCTTATGTGCTTCCAAAGCCTTATCAGGGATCTCTTTGTACATGTTTGCCATGGAGTTGTGGTCTTTCTTATTGGTGGCATACACATCCAAGTCATCTTCATGTTCTTCGGGGGCATTGATTAGCTTGGCCCATTCTTCAACTATGGACTGGTACCTGGTACCCTCAGACATCCATACTATCCTTCCATCGGGATAGAAGTGGGCAGTGGAGTAAAACTGCATGATCAACTCATCATTCCATTTAGTGAGCGTTTGTCCAACGAATTCATCTACTCCACATGCCTTAAAGCTATCATATACTCCCGGGAAGTGATCTTCATTCTCCTGTATGTATTCCCAATCCACCCATTTCATGTCACACACAATGGGCTTCTTGTCAAGCAAAATTGTCTCATAGAAGTCTTATTGTTCCTTTGTATGGAACCTGTAGTCAACTGCAATCCTCCTCCTAATAGCATAGGAATCAGACTGTCTCCACAATCTCAGTCCTACATATTTCCTGATGTGCATGTCCTCAGTGACAGGATGAGCATCATTGTGGTCAGGAATTTTGGGCTTCAACTTCCTCAAAACAAGAGAATCATCTTCCTCTTCTTCAGCTTCAGGCACTGGGGCCTTGTTCTTCTCCTCAGCAGGTGTACTCCTGGTTTTCCTCTTGGGCTTTGGGGTTTTTTGAGCAGCAGCCTTGGGAGCAGATTTGGGCTTAGATGGAGCAGCCCCTGACTTAATTGCATCTCCCATAAGCTTCTGAGACTTGATAGCTGGTGCATCCTCCTCCTCCTCCTCCTCCTCCTCTTCTGGATCTCTCATAGTGGAGGATCTACCGAGCACTCTGGAAATGGTCTTCTTGACCCTTTCCTTCCTCTTCCTTCCTTCTCCAACAACCTCTTCAGTTGGGTTGGAGATTTCAGCAGTTGAGCCTCTCACCTTTAAGGTTGGCACCTTCTTGGCAGGGGCCTTCTTGTGCAAGCCAAGCTTAGTTGATGAAACTGTGCCATACTCCTTCTTCAGAACCTTCTTCTTGGAGTTGACTTCCTCCTCAACAGCCACATAATCCTCATCTTCAAAATATGAGGTTTTCTTCTTCCTTGACCTGGTGGCTGCTTTGCGCAAGTTGCTTGGTGTGCTGTTGCTGCCATCATCAGAAGTGCTAGAGGGACTAGTGCCCTCACTCAATTGCACTTGTTCCTCTGACTTGTTCTGGCTGTCGCTCTGGTCAGACATCTCTGCTAACTTACTGACAACAGACCGTGTGAATAGATATAGATGAGGTAGAGTGGATGGGCATCACAAAGTGCAGAGTTTTTGCAAAAAGGATGACTTAAAAACTTAGTTTTAGTTCTTCAAAGAAAGCATTTTGGAGCTACCGATTTGTAAACTAGGTGATACAGAAGAAGCTTTGGGAACCTAAACTAGTGAACTCGATCATATCGAGTCACAGTTCGGTGGCATCGAGACTGCTAGGGTTTCACAAAGAATCGAACTCGGTCACACCGATTTGCAGTTTTCAGTCAGACCGAAAGTGCAACTGCAATGGCCTAAGACAAATCAGTGAGACCGATTTCTACAATTCGGTCGGTACGAGATGAATTCGGCGGAGACCTAACCAATTTCTACAATTCGGTCGGTGGGAGGTCGCTGGCGACGAGAGGACGATCCGGAGACCCGAGGTGGCAGAGCAGGATAGGTGCGGGTGATACGTCTCCAACGTATCTATAATTTTTGATTGGTCCATGCTATTACATTATCAACCTTGGATGTTTTATATGCATTTATATGCTATTTTATATGATTTTTGGGACTAACCTATTAACCTAGAGCCCAGCGCCAGTTTCTGTTTTTTCATTGTTTTTGAGTATCGCAAAAAAGGAAAACCAAATGGAGTTCAATTGACCTGAAACTTCACGGAACTTATTTTGGGACCAGAAGAAGGCCAGGAAGTAGAAGAATTGGGCCAGAAGAGTCTCGGGCTGCCCACAAGGGTGGGGAGGGGGGGCGCCCACCCCCTGGGCGCGCCCCCCTGCCTCGTGGACAGCCCGGAGACCCCCTTCCTTGTTCTCGACTCCAACACCTCTTATATAACCCAAAACTTCCAAAAAGAAACCTAGATCGGGAGTTCCGCCGCCAGAAGCCTACGTAGCCACCGAAAACCAATCTAGACTCGTTCCGGCACCCCACCGGAGGGGGGAATCCCTCTCCGGTGGCCATCTTCATCATCCCGGCTCTCCCCATGACGAGGAGGGAGTAGTTCATCCTTGGGGCTGAGAGTATGTACCAGTAGCTATGTGTTTGATCTCTCTCTCTTGCGTGTTCTTGAGTCAACACGATCTTGATGTATCGCGAGCTTTGCTATTATAGTTGGATCTTATGATGTTTCTCCCCCTCTACTCTCTTGTGATGAATTGAGTTTTCCCTTTGAAGTTATTCTTATCGGATTGAGTCATTAAGGATTTGAGAACACTTGATGTATGTCTTACATGTGCTTATCTGTGGTGACAATGGGATATCACGCGATCCACTTGATGTATGTTTTGGTGATCAACTTGCGAGTTCCGTGACCTTGTGAACTTATGCATAGGGGTTGGCACACATTTTCGTCTTGACTCTTCGGTAGAAACTTTGGGGCACTCTTTGAAGTTCTTTGTGTTGGTTGAATAGATGAATCTGAGATTGTGTGATGCATATCATATAATCATACCCATGGATACTTGAGGTGACATTGGAGTATCTAGGTGACATTAGGGTTTTGGTTGATTTGCGTCTTAAGGTGTTATTTTACTACGAACTCTAGGGCTATTTGTGACACTTATAGGAATGGCCCAACGGATTGATCGGAAAGAATAACTTTGAGGTGGTTTCGTACCCTACAATAATCCCTTCATTTGTTCTCCGCTATAAGTGACTTTGGAGTGACTCTTTGTTCCATGTTGAGGGATAGCTATATGATCCAATTATGTTATTACTGTTGAGAGAACTTGCACTAGTGAAAGTATGAACCACACGCCTTGTTTCCTAGCATTGCAATACCGTTTGTGCTCACTTTTACCACTTGCTACCTTGCTGTTTTTATATTTTCAGATTACAAAAACCATTATCTACTATCCATATTGCACTTGTATCACCATCTCTTCGCCGAACTAGTGCACCTATACAATTTACCATTGTATTGGGTGTGTTGGGGACACAAGAGACTCTTTGTTATTTGGTTGCAGGGTTGCTTGAGAGAGACCATCTTCATCCTACACCTCCCACGGATTGATAAACCTTAGGTCATCCACTTGAGGGAAATTTGCTACTGTCCTACAAACCTCTGCACTTGGAGGCCCACCAACGTCTACAAGAAGAAGGTTGTGTAGTAGACATTGATACGTCCATTTTGCATCATACTTTTATATCGATATTTATTGCATTATGGGCTGTTATTTCACATTATGTCACAATACTTATGGCCATTCTCTCTTATTTTACAAGGTTTACATAAGGAGGGAGAATGCCGGCAGCTGGAATTCTGGGCTGGAAAAGGAGCAAATATTAGAGACCTATTCTCCACAACTCCAAAAGTCCTGAAACTCCACGGAATACCTTATAATAAATAATGAAAAATCCTCGCCAAAGATGAAGACCAGGGGCCCCACACCATTTCCGCGAGGGTGGGAGGCGCGCCCCCCTACCTCGTGGGCCCCCTGGTGGCTCTCCGATGACCATCTTCTGCTATATGAAGTCTTTTGTCGAGAAAAAACCAGAAGCAACCTTTCGGGACGAAACTCCGCCGCCACGAGGTGGAACCTTGGCGGATCCAATCTAGAGCTCTGGCAGAGCTGTTCTGCCGGGGAAACATCCCTCCCGGAGGGGGAAATCATCGCCATCGTCATCACCAACGCTCCTCTCATCGGGAGAGGGAAATCTCCATCAACATCTTCATCAGCACCATCTCATCTCAAAACACTAGTTCATCTCTTGTATCCAATTCTTGTCTCCAAGTCCGGGATTGGTGCTAGTAGGTTACTAGTAGTGTTAATTACTCCTTGTAGTTGATGCTAGTTGGTTTAATTGGTGGAATATTATATGTTCAGATCCTTTATGCATATTATTACCCCTCTGATTATGAACATGAATATGCTTTGTGAGTAGTTACGTTTGTTCCTGAGGACAAGGGAGAAGCCTTGCTATTAGTAGTCATGTGAATTTGGTATTCATTCGATATTTTGATGAGACGTATGTTGTCTAGCCTCTAGTGGTGTTATGCGAACGTCGACTACATAACACTTCACCATTATTTGGGCCTAGAGGAAGGCATTGGGAAGTAATAAGTAGATGATGGGTTGCTAGAGTGACAGAAGCTTAAACCCTAGTTTATGCGTTGCTTCGTAAGGGGCTGATTTGGATCCATATGTTTCATGCTATGGTTAGGTTTACCTTAATACTTTTGTTGTAGTTGCGGATGCTTGCAATATAGGTTAATCATAAGTGGGATGCTTGTTCAAGTAAGAACAGTACCCAAGTACCAGTCCACCCACATACCAAATTATCAAAGTACCAAACGCGAATCATATGAACGTGATGAAAACTAGCTTGACGATATTCCCATGTGTCCTCGGGAGCTCTTTTCCTTATATAAGAGTTTGTCCAGGCTTGTCCTTTGCTACAAAAAGGATTGGGCCACCTTGCTGCACTTTATTTACTTTTGTTACTTGTTGCTCGTTACAAATTATCTTATCACAAAACTATTTGTTACCACTTATTTCAATACTTGTAGAGAATACCTTGCTGAAAACCGCTTATCATTTCCTTCTGCTCCTCGTTGGGTTCGACACTCTTACTTATCGAAAGGACTACGATAGATCCCCTATACTTGTGGGTCATCAAGACTCTTTTCTGGCGCCGTTGTTGGGGAGTGAAGCGCCTTTGGTCGCTGGAATTTGGTGAGGAAAAATTTTATATAGTGTGCTGAAATTTAATGTCACTTCTTACTATGGAAAGTGATCCTCTGAGGGGCTTGTTCGGGGTATCTTCACCCCGACCAGTAGAGCAAAGAGTTGCTCCTCAACCTACTGAACCTGTTGAAAATGAAATTCCTTATGAGTATCCTTCGGGTATGATAGAAAAACTGCTAGCTAATCCTTTTACAGGAGATGGAACAAAGCATCCTGATGAACACCTAATATATGTGGATGAAGTTTGTGGATTATTTAAGCTTGTAGGTATACCCGATGATGTTGCTAAGAAGAAGGTGTTCCCTTTATCTTTGAAGGGAGACACATTGACATGGTATAGGCTATGTGATGATATGAGATCATGGAACTATAGAAGATTGAAATTGGAATTTCATCAAAAGTATTACCCTATGCATCTTGTTCATCGTGACCGCAATTATATATATATAATTTTTGGCCTCGCGAAGGAGAAAGCATCGCTCAAGCTTGGGGGAGGCTTAAATCAATGTTATATTCATGCCCCAATCATGAGCTCCCAAGAGAAACAATTCTTCAAAAATTTTATGCTCGGCTTTCTGAAAATAATTGCACCATGCTCGATACTTCTTGTGTTGGCTTTTTTTATGATGAAGACTATTGGATTTAGATGGGATTTATTGGATAGAATTAAAGGCAACTCTGAAGATTGGGATCTCGACAAAGGTAAGGAGTCAGGTATGACACCTAAGTTTGATTGTGTTAAATCTTTTATGGATACCGATATTTTCCGTAAGTTTAGCACTAAATATGGACTTGATTCTGATATAGTAGCTTCTTTCTGCGAATCTTTTGCTACTTATGTTGATCTCCCTAAGGATAAGTGGTTTAAATATCATCCTCCCATAGAAGTAAAAGTAGCTGCACCTATTAAAGTTGAAGAAAAGACTGTCACTTATAATGATCCTATTGTTCCTACTTGTTATGTTGAGAAACCACCTTTCCCTGTTAGGATAAAGGATCATGCTAAAGCTTTGACTGTGGTTCATAAAAGCAATATTAAAACATATACTCCTCCTGAGCAAGTTAAAGTAGAACCTAATATTGCTATTTTTAAAGATCTCTTGTCTGATAATATTGATGGGCATGTTATTCTGTTCTATGGTGAAACTGCTAGAATTGCTAAACCTTGTGCTAAAGATAAAAATAGACCTATGGTAGGCGTGCCTGTTATTTCAATTAAAATAGGAGAACATTGTTATCATGTCTTATGTGATATGGGTGCTAGTGCTAGTGCAATACCTATTGACTTATACAAAGAAATTATGCATGACATTGCACCTGTTGAGTTAGAAGAAATTGATGTTACTATTAAACTTGCTAATAGAGATACTATTTCACCAATGGGAATTGTTAGAGATGTTGAAGTCTTGTGTGGGAAAACTAAATATCCTACTGATTTTCTTGTTCTTGGTTCCCCACAAGATAGCTTTTGTCCCATTATATTTGGTAGACCCTTCTTAAATACTGTTAATGCTACCATAGATTGCACAAGGGATGTTGTTACTGTTGGCTTAGATGATATGAATCATGAGTTTAATTTCTCTAAATTTAGTAAACAACACCGTGAAGAAGAATTGCCTAATAAGGATGAAATTATTGGTCTTGCTTCTATTGCCGTACCTCCTAGCGATCCTTTAGAACAATATTTGCTAGACCATGAGAATGATATGTTTATGAATGAAAGAAGGGAAATAGATGAAGTATTCTTTAAACAGGAACCTATTTTGAAACACAATTTGCCTGTTGAAATCCTAGGGGACCCCCTCCACCTAAGGGTGATCCCGTGTTTGAGCTTAAACCGTTGCCTGATAATCTTATATATGCTTATCTTGATGAAAAGAAGATATATCCTGTTATTATTAGTGCTAACCTTTCAGAGCATGAAGAAGAAAGATTATTGAAAACTCTGAAGAAGCACCATGCTGCTATTGGATATACTCTTGGCGATCTTAAGGGCATTAGTCCCACTCTATGTCAACATAAAATACATTTGGAAGCAGATGCCAAACCAGTTCGTGATCCTCAACGACGCCTGAATCCTAAAATGAAAGAAGTGGTAAGAAAAGAAATACTAAAGCTTCTGGAGGCAGGTATAATTTATCCCGTTGCTGATAGTCAGTGGGTAAGTCATGTTCATTGTGTCCCTAAGAAGGGAGGTATTACTGTTGTTCCTAATGATAAAGATGAATTGATTCCACAAAGAATTATTATAGGTTATAGGATGATAATTGATTTTCGCAAATTAATTAAGGCTACTAAGAAAGATCATTACCCCTTACCTTTTATCAATCAAATGCTAGAAAGATTATGCAATCATACACATTACTGCTTTCTAGATGGTTATTCTGGTTTCTCTCAAATACCTGTGTCGGCTAAAGATCAATCAAAGACTACTTTTACATGCCCTTTTTGTACATTTGCTTATAGATGTATGCCTTTTGGTTTATGTAATGCACCTGCTACCTTTCAAAGATGCATGATGGCTATATTCTCTGACTTTTGTGAAAAGATTTGTGAGGTTTTCATGGACGAATTTTCCGTCTATGGATCTTCTTTTGATGATTGCTTGAGCAATCTTGATTGAGTTTTGCAGAGATGTGAAGAAACTAATCTTGTACTGAATTGGGAAAAGTGCCACTTTATGGTTAATGAAGGTATTGTCTTGGGGCATAAAGTTTCTGAAAGAGGTATTGAAGTTGATAAAGCCAAGGTTGATGCTATTGAAAAGATGCCATGTCCCAAGGACATCAAATGTATAAGAAGTTTTCTTGGTCACGCTAGATTTTATAGGAGGTTCATTAAGGACTTCTCAAAAATTTCTCGGCCTCTTACTAATTTATTACAAAAATATATACCATTTGTCTTTGATGATGATTGTGTAGAAGCATTTGAAATACTTAAGAAAGAATTAGTCTCTGCACTTATTGTTCAGCCACCTGATTGGGATTTACCCTTTGAAATTATGTGTGATGCTAGCAATTATGCTGTAGGTGCTTGTCGGTGTCAAAACCGGCGGATCTCGGGTAGGGGGTCCCGAACTGTGCGTCTAAGGCGGATGGTAACAGGAGGCAGGGGACACGATGTTTTACCTAGGTTCGGGCCCTCTTGATGGAGGTAAAACCCTACGTCCTGCTTGATTTATTCTTGATAATATGAGTAGTATAAGAGTTGATCTACCACGAGATCGGAGAGGCTAAACCCTAGAAGCTAGCCTATGGTATGATTGTATGTTGTCCTACGGACTAAAACCCTCCGGTTTATATAGACACCAGAAGGGGCTAGGGTTACACAAGGTCGGTTACAAAGGAGGAGATATACATATCCGTATTGCCTAGCTTGCCTTCCATGCCAAGTAGAGTCCCATCCGGACACGGGACGAAGTCTTCAATCATGTATCTTCATAGTCCAACAGTCCGACCAAAGGATATAGTCCGGCTGTCCGGAGACCCCCTGAGGGAGTCCTGGATTAGGGGGTGTTCGGGTAGCCGGACTATACCTTCAGCCGGACTCCAGGACTATGAAGATACAAGATTGAAGACTTCGTCCCGTGTCCGGATGGGACTTTCCTTGGCGTGGAAGGCAAGCTTGGCGATGCGGATATTCAAGATCTCCTACCATTGTAACCGACTCTATGTAACCCTAACCCTATCCGGTGTCTATATAAACCGGAGGGTTGTAGTCCGTAGGCAATCAACTCCATATACAACAATCATACCATAGGCTAGCTTCTAGGGTTTAGCCTCCTTGATCTCATGGTAGATCTACTCTTGTACTACCCATATCATCAATATTAATCAAGCAGGACGTAGGGTTTTACCTCCATCAAGAGGGCCCGAACCTGGGTAAAACATCATGTTCCCTGCCTCCTGTTACCATCCGGCCTAGACGCACAGTTCGGGACCCACTACCCGAGATCCGCCGGTTTTGACACCGACATTGGTGCTTTCATTGAGAGTTCCTCTGTGCCGTCACAATCAGGAAGGATGCCTCCTCCCGTCTTTAAAGACGACGCCATTGCTAAGGGAGCCTTGGCTGTCGGCCAAACCCTTCGGCTAGGTGGTTTCCTCATGACCGCCTGTTCGGCTGTTGCGCCGACGGTGACCTCTCGGGTCATCAAAAGCAACCTACACGTCAGCTCGGAGCTCGTCGAGCAGCTAGATCCAATGGAGCTCTCTTCCGTAAACAAGCTCTTGGATCACATCGCCGCCCTGGGGGTCGCTACGGATTACGACCAGGTTGGGCTTAAACTCGATCTAAGAGAAATTAACTCTCCCCAAGTCACCCACCACGTTGCCGTGGTAGAGACGCAGTGCGGCGACCCTTCATCTATTTTAAGGACTAGCTACGTCCGAATTCCCGACCCCTCCAAGCCGGATACCCGCGGAGGGGGAGATGTAACTCAAGACCTGAGCTTAGGATCAGGCAACGGGCCAGATTCACTGGACAACATCCAAGAATCCGAACTTCAGAGTTCGGAAACTCTTCGGCCTCTGAATCTTGGATTGGGTGAGGTTTCAGATTCAACGACACCCGCCCACCCGATCATAAGCGATCTTTCCCAAATCAGGCAGAGGCCCGAGGAAACAGTACATCATTACTGGGCCAAATTCCTCCTGGTTATGAACAGGATAAAGGATTGCCGCGAGGAAGACGCAATCTCAATTTTCTGCAGTAATTGCATGGACAAGGGAGTCCTTAACGCTGTAAGTCGTCGCTTCGCTGACTTGGCGTCCATAGTACAAAAATACTGTGCGATGGAAAGCGCCTGTAAAACCGAAATAAATTTTTGGGATAATCTGGCCTTGAATAGTAATCCCGTCCGAACTAAGAGGGTGCATTATCATAGGACACCCGGGATAAACACCAAAAAGCCAAAACCCTCTACAGGGCATGGAACCGTACTAGAAAGATGGCTTGATGGACCCTATAGAATTCACAGTACAGAGGACGCCACACCAACTCACAGCCTTAGAGCATGTTGGATACTTCAGCAGGTGGCCAAAATCGGCGAGGACCTCTTAATTCATGAGGCCGCAGAAAGCCAGCCCAAGGACACCAGTACCGTTCTCACAGTCTTCGAGACTTTCGCATCAAACAATGTGCGAAAAAGAACACTCCGCAGCCTCGCCGAAGTCTATCAAGTTGCAACAATAAATCCATGGAGCGACACTGCCATTACCTTCAACGCAGGTGATGAATCTAGATTCCGAACAGCCCGAGCACTAGCCGCATTGGTCCTCAGTCCCATAGTGGACGGCTTTCGCCTCACCAAGGTGCTCATGGATGGAGGCAGCAGACTGAACCTCATTTATGAGGAAACCCTTCAAAAAAAGGAAATAGAGTGGAACCGCGTCGAGCGAAGCAGCACAACCTTTAGAGGAATAATCCCCAGTCGGGAAGCGCGCGGCATAGGAAAAATCACACTAGATGTGGTGTTCGGCACGCCGGATAATTACAGGTCCGAAGAAGTCACGTTTCAGGTGGCCCCATTTAAGAGGGGATATCACGCTTTACTAGGGCGGGAAGCATTCACAATCTTCCAAGCAATACCCCATTACGCGTACATGAAGCTTAAGATGCCCGGGCCGAATGGAATTATCACTCTAGCTAGTGATCCGGACATAGCACTCTGCACCGAAAACAAGACAGCCGCATTAGCCCTTGAGGCGCTATCCGAAGCCTTAGCGGCCGAGGAACTGACTGCGCTGCGCTCCACGGTTAACAGGGATGATGTGATACTCGATAAGAGATCCAAATCCACGTCCTTCAAGCCAGCTGACGAAATAGTCAAATTCCAGGTCCATCCAACGGACCCCAATAAAACAGCTTCAATCGGGGCACGACTGACCCCTGATGCAGACGCCGCACTGCGAGAGTTCCTACGAGAGAACTGGGACATCTTCGCCTGGCACCCTTCAGACATGCCAGGGGTCCCACGCAGGCTGGCCGAACACAGCTTAAATATCCTAAAAGGATTTAAACCTGTCAAACAAGCCCTTCGGCGTTTTTCTGAACCCAAGAGACAGGCTATGGGAGAGGAGCTAGCCAAGCTTTTAGAGGCCGGATTCATCAGAGACATAAAACATCCGGACTGGCTATCAAACCTGGTGATGGTACCAAAGAAGGACAAATCCTGGCGCCTGTGTGTCGATTTTAAAGACCTTAACAAGGCTTGCCCAAAGGATCCCTTCCCCTCCCCCGTATCGATCAAATTATCGATGCCACCATAGGACACGATTTGTTGTGTTTCCTCGACGCATACTCCGGTTACCATCAAATCAAGATGGCAGAATCAGACCAAGCTGCAACAGCATTCATCACACCATACGACCCATTCTGATTCAACACAATGCCCTTCTGGATTAAAAACGCCGGCGCAACATATCAGCACATGATCCAGACATGCCTGGCAAACCAGATCAGCAAAACAGTGGAGGCGTATGTGGATGATGTGGTCGTCAAATCAAGACATGTCGAATACCTAGTAAATGACTTGAGGCTTACATTCGACAACCTCCGAAAATATGACATCAAGCTCAACCCAGAAAAATGCGTCTTCGGCGTTCCAGCCGGAAAACTCTTGGGATTCATTGTATCCGGTAGAGGAATTGAAGAAAACCCAGCCAAGATCTGAGCTTTGTCACAATTGGATGTCCCAAAGGACCTTAAACAAATACAAAAATTAACCGGGTGCGTGGCGGCTTTAAGCCGCTTCGTCTCCCGCTTGGGAGAAAAGGCACTACCCATTTTTCACCTTCTTCGGCGCACC
Organism: Triticum urartu; assembly: GCF_003073215.2. Classification (NCBI taxonomy): domain Eukaryota; kingdom Viridiplantae; phylum Streptophyta; class Magnoliopsida; order Poales; family Poaceae; genus Triticum; species Triticum urartu. The sequence continues at coordinate 348,661,228 of NC_053022.1, forward strand.
AAACACCTCGAGTGGACGGATGCCGCCACGGCCGGACTTGATGAAATAAAAGCCATATTGGCAAAAAACCCAGTCCTAGCCGCGCCAATCACCGGCGAACCAATGTTATTGTACATTGCAGCAACACACCAAGTTGTCAGCGCAGTACTCATTGTCGAGCGGGAAACGGACGGACACAAATTCCCCCTTCAAAGGCCGGTCTACTACATGTCCACTGTCCTCACTCCATGCAAATCACGGTACCCACATTATCAAAAGATTGCATACGCGGTATTCATGGCATCTCGGAAGCTACGACACTACTTTCAAGAGTGTTCCATAACAGTAGCCTCGGAAGTGCCACTAAATGATATTATCAACAACCGCGATGCAACGGGCCGGATTGCAAAATGGGCCATCGAGCTTCTCCCGTTCGATATAACCTATAAGCCACGGCAAGCTATTAAATCGCAAGTTTTGGCCGACTTCGTCGCAGAATGGACGGAGGCCGAGCTCCCTAAAGAGTACGGCACATATTCAAACTGGATTATGCATTTCGACGGCTCCAAAATGTTGGCCGGACTGGGGGCCGGCATCGTCCTGACGTCCCCCACAGGAGAGACAGTCCAATATGTGCTCCAGATCATGTACACGGATTCCAACAATGCAGCCGAATATGAGGCCCTCCTACATGGCCTCCGGATAGCAGTATCCATGGGTATCCAGCACCTAGAGGTACGCGGGGATTCAAACCTCGTGATATCCCAAATAAATGGAGACTTCGACGCCAATGACCCAAAATGGCAGCTTACCGTGACGCCGTCCTAAAAATGTCAGCTCGGTTCGAAGGGCTTGAGTTTCACCATATAGCCCGAGAAAACAATCAAGCGGCGGACGTCCTAGCACGCATCGGAGCAAAACGCGATGCAGTCCCCCCAACGTCTTTTTGGAAATATTGTTCAAGCCATCCGTAGAATGGGAGGGGGAACCCGCAAATAACAGCCCGAACCCAGCCGCACCACTCGACGCCGAACAATCTGACACAATTGGAGGCTCTGCCAACGAAATTACACCTTCAGCCCACGTAATAATGGCGGTTATCGCCCCGTGGACTGAACCATTCCTAGCCTACCTTACTAGGCAGGAACTCCCAGAGGACTAAAACGAGGCCCGCTGCATAGTACGGCGATCTAAGGCCTACAGAGTCCATGAGGGAGAACTTTATAAGAAAAGCACTACCGGAGTCCTTCAAAGATGCATCTCCGAAGAGGAAGGGCGGAACCTCCTGGCTGAAATTCATGCCGGACTCGGTGGTCACCATGCCACTGCTCGGTCCCTTGTTAGCAAGGCTTTCCGTACAGGCTTTTACTGGCCGACGGCCCGAGCAGACGCTCAGGACCGAGTCCAACGATGCCCTGGATGCCAACTTTTTGCCAACCAATGCCATATGCCACCAGCACACTCCAAACTATACCCATCACCTGGCCTTTTGCGGTCTGGGGGCTTGACATGGTCGGACCCCTTAAAGGTGGAACCCATAGGAAAAAATACTTACTGGTCATGGTGGATAAGTTCACCAAATGGATAGAAGCCAAGCCTGTTAAAACGGCCGAATCCGGACCTGTGATAGACTTCATATCCGGGGTTGTACACCGTTATGGCGTCCCCCACAGCATCATAACCGACAACGGTACAAACTTTACCGCCGACGAGGTAAAACTCTGGTGCAAAAACATGGGCATCAAGCTCGATTATGCTTCCGTCTATCACCCACAAACCAACGGCCAGGTCGAACGTGCAAATGGTCTTATCATGAGCGGCATTAAACCCAGACTGGTGCGGTCCCTCAAGGAATCTAACACGCATTGGGTAGAGGAGCTCGACTCCGTGCTATGGGGGCTGCGGACCACTCCAAATCGCACCACCGGGTACACACCATTTTTATGGTGTACGGCGCAGAAGTAGTTCTGCCCTGCGACATAATTCATGACTCACCTAGAGTGCGCATGTACGAAGAAAGAGAAGCCGAGCTCGATCGGCAGGATAACTTGGACGCCTTGGAGGAGGAGCGCGATGCGGCAAAAGCCCGTTCCGCATTTTATCAACAGCAGGCCCAAAGATATCAAAGCAGAGAAGTACGGGCCAAAAATTACAATATTGGCGAACTAGTTCTACGCCTGCCCGATAAGAAAAAGGACAAACTCAAGCCCAAGTGGGAAGGTCCATTCATAATCGACCAAGTCCTGACTGGTGGGGCGTACCGCCTGTGAGACACGTCGAACAACCGACTCAAGCCGAACCCGTGGAACGCCACCCGTCTCCGAAGATTCTATGCCTAGCGCCGGACTCTGTGTTTGTCTCCTTCCCCTGTCCATCCCTTTTTGTATTTTTCAGTCTTACATTTCTCTCCTTCCCATTTTTTCTTTCTCTTTCATAGCCCTTAAAGGCTCATCTAGTGACGCGCCACTCGCGCTTATTAAACCTGGGGGCTTCTTTAACAGAAGCTTATTTATACGGGCTTCACGCCCAACACATGCGTCAAACTTCCGCATGTACCTTTTTCTTCACCATTATATGCATCGATATGACTTCAGTTTTGGCCAAGCTGGGTTGCCTGGCTCCTGTGCTTACCCCTACGTTCCCGATTGTTCGGCTAGGCGGTAAAGGGAGCACCTCTGCGATTGTTACTACCGGGTCAGCCGGATGTGTACCTCAGACTGGGTGAAGCCAAAAGCTAGCGTTCTTAAGGGAATATTCGGTCGGTGAAATAAAAGATGATCTTTTTACTCATTTTATGCGCCCCCAGATGCTTTTTTTTCTGCGTCTCTTCACGCAGTCCGGACATGCACCTTAGGGCATGCCTCCCAGCGAAAGGAACCCTTAACAGAACTATTCTCTCTGGAAGATGTTTCTTACTAACCATGTAATATAACATAACTAGTTGGGCACTTGTATGATAAAGCACTGATGACCCCTATGCCTGGTCTCCATGCATACCCCGGTTCTTATATAACCGCTAGGGTATTCGGACACACTCCGGACCGTCAGGTCCCGAGGTTGAAGCGAAAAGGTCGGCAACGACAAACGATCTACAATCCGGCTAGAAGGCATTACACATGTCAATTCAAAATTACACAGTCATTCTAACTGATTGTATTCCTCTTCTATACCATCTAACATGCTGTCTAATTTACAGTCCTGCTGGGAATACTTCGCGGCCAACTCTACTTGGCCGTATACTAAGCTTACAGGGATCTCCTTCCCGTCAGGCCCCACTGGTCCGACCTCGGCCATGTGGTTTGGATCAGACTTCGTAAAACGGGTCTTCACCATGGCCCAGGCCTCCCTAGCGCCTTGTAGGCAGGCCGATATCTTCCACAACCGGAAGCACCGCCGAGCTCCCTTCAGCTTCTCCGCAAGCTCTCCAAGGCCCTCGGGCACGGAGTGGGCAGGCCATAAGGCTTGGGCAAAACCCCGCATCGCCTGCCGAATTCGCTCGTGCAGTTGCAAGAGTTCGGGAAGAAGGTCTCCCGTAGAACCGGGCATCTCCTCTGCAGGACGACCTATGAGCATACCTACAGACATTACTCTGTTAGTCGACTTCCTCGCTGTACTCTTTTTTCAAAGTTCGTTTAAGCACTTACTAAAAATGCCGCGTCGAAGCCGCTGATTCTCCTTCGTGGAGTTCGACAGCTGGCCACGAACATCTTTAAGTTCGACGTCCAGCTTGGTGTTGGCATCCTGAAGCTCATTCTTCTCTCGCCTCACCTTTGTCAACGTATTCTCACCGGCCTTTAGCCGGCGTAAGAGTTGTTGCTTATCCGGATCGAGTCCGGCGCCATCTGCAATATGATTTGTCAGATTTGCACACACACCGCACAATACTAATCTTTCGAAGTATATCTTACCTAAGGGGGTCTCTTTGGGCTCCCCTGATGCGGCTAGTGCGGCCTCTAGTTGGGCGTTGCACTTTTCCAGCTCCTGGGACAGTACGATATTCTTCTCTGTAAGAAGTTGCATATTAAATGATCCTTAAATCAGTTGCTCTAACTGCTTCAAGTCTCGGGGGCTACTGGCATATATATATTTAACCAAAATTTTCTTACCCGTATGTCTTTTACATACTGCTCCGTGGCTCTGGCTAAACCATTTTGAGCGGCACGGAGGTACGCATCTCCCGAATTAAAGGCATCTAAAGCCTCTTGGGAGAAACAAGCGTCGCGTAGAATTGTCCGGCGACGCCTGTGGTTCATGGCACTCTCCACTTCAGAATTTGTGGCAGACAACCTTTCCGCATCCTTTGTCGGAGGAGCGTCCGGTGCGCACCTTGCGCTCGCCTCCGCTTCCTGGCCAGACGTTGGAGCCTGGCTGGTGGAGGCGCGATTGGCAACCTCTCCGGATGTAGTCCGACGAGGTCTCTTCGTTCTGAAGATAGCACGAGCGTTAATATGCCCTGACAGAATAACTCCAGGGAAACAAAGGGTGCACTATACCTTTGCACCGGCATCTCAGTCTGGACTACGTTCCTTTTTTCCCCACGAGGCCCTGCGGCCCCTTGTTGGCTAGCCGCCACAGGTTCGGCCTCCTGCCTCGGAAATCTCCCCTGCAAAACACGGCTGTCGTCAGAAACGCCGGGCTACGTGTGGGTGGAATCTCTTTCAAGGGAATAAGACCCCGGTTTCTGTCACCTGGGAGGCCGGGATTAACCCTGGGTAATCCGCCGTAATGGCTACCAAGGTATTGTCCTTGCTTAGCTAATGGAACACCCCGTCGATAAGCTCCACCGATATGTCCGGATCCTCTTCGGAGTCCGGATTGAGGGACCGCTCTGGGTCCTCGGGCTGTGGAGGGCGGCTGTTTATATCCTTTACCTCCTGTCGCAGTTCCTGCATTGAAGTCGTTAGACTACCTATCTAACCATGGGAGTATAAAACAAACGGGCAAGCGCAATTGTTCACTTACCCAACTTGGAGGATCGTACATACTAAATCCGGCCCGCGGGTTGACGCGGAGGAATTCCTCCTTTTCTCCCTTGTACAAAGAGGATAAGATCTTTACTAAGGCGGCGGCTGAGGCCGACCCCTTACGACCGTAACGAGTGGCGTCATCCTCCCCGTTGAAATCCCACATGGGGTGGCCTCTATATTGAAGCGGCTGCACCCCCCGCATAATGCATGCGGCCATGACTCCAATCATGGTTAGTCCAGAATGAGCCAACAGTCTTATCCGGCCCATCAGGTAAAGGACGTCTCTGTCGCTTTCTCTCTAAGAGCACCGCGGACGCCAGCTCAAGCGTTTCTTCAATGGAGCACTGTTGAACTCAGGGAGACCGACCCGGATAGGGTCCGGTAGCGGGACGTCATCTATGTAAAACCATTCCGAAGGCCAGTCCTCGGACGCCTTCTTTGGGGTTCCGGATAGGTATCCGGTCCCGGCGATGCGCCATACTTCGGCTCCGCCCACCTGGTATATAGACCCCTCTTGAGAACGGGCAGAATAACTTCTTCCACAGCGCGAAATGAGCCTCAACGCCTAAAAATAGCTCGCAAAGGGCGACGAAACCCACAATATGCAATACGGAGGCGGGCGTGAGATTGTGCAGCTGGAGGCCGTAGAACTCCAGAAGCCCGCGGAGAAATGGATGAACTGGAAATCCCAGTCCCCTTATTAGATAGGGGACGAGGCACACCCGCTCTCCTTTAGAAGGATTGGGGGTGCTCTCCACTTGTTTACCGCCATTATAGGTGGCGAGACCAGCTCGGGCCGGGACCATGTATGCCTGAGGGAGAAATCCCTTGGCCTGAAGCGACACTAACTCGCTATGCAGATGGTGCAACTCTCCCAGTCCCCGGGTTTGGGACCGGAGGGGCGAGGGGAGGAGCTGCGATGGCTAGTCATGTTGGAATGGACCTTTGCTGGAAGCGCTCTGATGATAACTCGCGGAAAGGATAAGATGTGGTTTGGACCTAAATCCCCATCCCGTTAAATAGGCGGCTCGTTTATATGGCTAGGGGTGTGGATGTAAAAACGCCCCGGCTTTTCGCATTCGTTTGACACGTGGAAGACGGCCATTATTGAGCATGGAAGCCGAGGAGCACTACATTACAAAAATCGGACATTATTCCTACAGGTACACAAGATTTGGAGAAGAACCCGCCTTGCAATGCCGAACAATCTGCGCGCCGGACTCGTCGTCATTGAAGCCTGGTTCGGGGGCTACTGAGGGAGTCCTGGATTAGGGGGTGTTCGGGTAGCCGGACTATACCTTCAGCCGGACTCCAGGACTATGAAGATACAAGATTGAAGACTTCGTCCCGTGTCCGGATGGGACTTTCCTTGGCGTGGAAGGCAAGCTTGGCGATGCGGATATTCAAGATCTCCTACCATTGTAACCGACTCTATGTAACCCTAACCCTATCCGGTGTCTATATAAACCGGAGGGTTGTAGTCCGTAGGCAATCAACTCCATATACAACAATCATACCATAGGCTAGCTTCTAGGGTTTAGCCTCCTTGATCTCGTGGTAGATCTACTCTTGTACTACCCATATCATCAATATTAATCAAGCAGGACGTAGGGTTTTACCTCCATCAAGAGGGCCCGAACCTGGGTAAAACATTGTGTTCCCTGCCTCCTGTTACCATCCGGCCTAGACGCACAGTCCGGGACCCACTACCCGAGATCCGCCGGTTTTGACACCGACACCCCTAATCCAGGACTCCCTCAGTAGCCCCTGAACCAGGCTTCAATGACGATGAGTCCGGCGCGCAGTGTTGTCTTCGGCATTGCAAGGCGGGTTCCTCCTCCGAATAAACCACAGAAGAATTTGAATACAAGGATAGTGTCCGACCCTGCAAAATAAGTTCCACATACCACCGTAGAGAGAATAATATTTCCACAAATCTAATCTGCTGACACGTTTTGGCAGCATGACATCATGCCATGACCCGGTAATTATTCGAACCGTTTTTCTTTAACCAGCCCCGCACATAACGCGGGGCGGTTTCTTGACACGTCTTGTCAAAGCAGAGATCGTGTTCCCCTTATTACGGGATTCTCATCAAAACGGACGTGGGTAACCCAACCATGCCTAGGACTCCTAGATTTTAGGCAAGTCCCAAACGGCCATGAGGAGGACGCTTGATATTCACCCTCTTTATAAAGGGACCAGGCTGTTTACTTTTTTCCCTCCCGTGCTCAATCGAATCCCTCCCCCGCCTCGAGTTCTAACACCCAAAGCCAAGGTCAGGCACTTCGGACCTTCAATCATGTCCGGATCCAGCCTTCAAGGCCGGTGGATGTCTTCCTCCGTCACGGAGGAGGACATCAAGAAGTTGAGGGAGACCAGATATCTGATCGCCGAAATTTCGCATAGGCTGCCCACCCGAGGGAAGGTCGTCCCTACTCCCGAACCCAACGAGAGCGTTGTGTTCGTCTCCCACTTCCTCCGAGGACTAGGCCTCGCTCTGGATCCCTTTGTCAGGGGTCTTATGTTCTATTACGGGGTGGATTTTCACGATCTGGCCCCGGACTCCCTTCTTCACATCTCGTCATTTATTGTCGTTTGTGTGGCCTTCCTCCGCATTACCCCTCACTTCGGCTTGTGGCTCAAGACCTTCGATGTGAAGCCAAAGAAGGTCGAGGGACAGTACGCATCATGCGGAGGTGCTTTAATAAGCAAAATTGCTGATGCTCCATGGCCAAAGGGTTCCTTTCCAGAGGTGTCTGGATTGTGGCAACGGGAGTGGTTTTACGTCACAGCTCCCCGAAGTGCCAAGTGGGTAGCTGCCCCCACCTTTCGCTCAGGCCCTCCACCACAACTAATGTCATGGATCAGCAGGGGATTGAGCTGGGGTCCAGCCAAGGACGTGCCAATACTGCAGAGCCGTATCCGAGATCTCTTCGAGGGAGATTTCAGTCTGGTTATGGTAATGCAAGTCATGCTGGTTCGTCGAGTCCAGCCTTGCAAACGCTGGCCCCTCCGTATGTGGGAATTCAACCCAGAAGGACCACGCACTATTCAGAACTTCCTCGACATGACGCATGAGGAGATGTACAAATCGTTCTTCGTACTCCAAATAGAGTGTCCGGACATTACCGAGGATGTGGGCCTGAGCAGCAACCGCACCGCTGCCCAAGTAAGTAATCCCATGGCCGGACACACCCTCCTTTTATTTATCATGACATCATTCTGAAGAATCGCTCTTTGACCAGGACTGGATAACAAAGGCGAAGATGATCCGGTGTTCGGCCCCCCTTCCTGAAGGCTTGGACAATCCGGTGCTGGAAAAGATGGTCGAGCTAGCACCTTGTCCGGTGCCCTCAAAGGAAGATGAAGGGGGGAATAAAGAGGGCGAAAGCGGGCCTCCATCGCTACCTATTCCAACCAAGGGAATGAGTGCCTCAGCGAGGGAGGATAACCGAGGGGAAGAATCTGACATTCTCTCTCCCCGGGGAAGGAAGAGGACTACCTCCGAAGATCCGGAAATCAAGGTTTCCAAATGGGAGAAGAAATCTCCGCCAGAGGGTCCTGCCTCGGAGGGTGTTCTTGCCGTACAATGACCATGCGAGGATCAGCCCTCTAACGAGCTGTAAGTAATCAAAAGGTATTTAATAGTGAAGATATCCTACCTTACTTCTGAGGAAAATAACCGAAGTATTTATCTTGTAGTTCGGATCTTAGCCCTTCTTAGCTGAGCTCGTCTTCGGGGGATCTTCTTCCGGAGATGATGGAGAGCGAAACGCCTCCTTCTGCCGCACCGCCTTACGAAGCGGGCGACCCTGAGGTGTCATCGCAGAGGGCTTCTCCTGATCTGGCAATGCCAGAAGGTAATCTTATGGCCACCCGAAGTCCTCAGTATTCGGCTCTCGAAGAGAGCAATCAAAAGGGTCCGGCATCGTCTGGTGCGCGGTCGGATGTACGGAGGGATCTGCTGGAGAAGGCGGCTATCTCAGAAGAGCACCGCGCATTGATGGGTACGGTGATTGAAAGGATTTCGTCCACCGAAAGTGGGCTGCATGAAGCCTTTATGAGTCTACCGACGGGTTTTAAGGTACGTGAAATGAAGTATATTTTTGAAAGTACCGCACATTTTTAGATGTGCCCTGTGTAGATAGTAGCCCCTGAGGCTCTGGTTGTCGTCGAAAATGATGGCAAACAGAGGATCATAGTCCTAGGCAATAACCAAACTGCCTTTATGTGCAGGTGGTGGAAGCTTCGGTGGCTAGCCGGACTGATGGGTATGCCGAACTAAAGCGGCAGCTGGATGCGGCAGATGCCGACATCGTGCTTGTCAATGAGCGGCTTGATGAGACACAGGGTGAGTGGACTTTCTGGTGATCGTCACATAATAAGAGCAGCATGATGCCAGTATCTTTAATATGTTGTGACTGCAGATGGAGCGGCCACCGTGCAGACCCTTCGGGCGGAGCTTGCCCGAGCCAAGGAGCAAGCAAGGAGTAGCAATGCGGCTGCTTTGCAAGCGGCAAAAGAGTTAAGGGCCGAATAGGCCGCACATTGCGAGAGCAAAGAGAAAATGGCCAAGATGGCTGTAAAGTTAAAAGATACTGCCGACCGTTGCCAGCTTCTTGAAGAAGAAAACCGGGCGAAGGCGATGGACCTGGAAAAGGCCACGATGGCGACCAAAGACACCCACTCTGCGATGAGAGCGAAAAAGGAGGAGCTGCGTCAAGCCGGGGATATCGCGGCTGGGAAACCCTTTATGCCGCGGAGGAAGGTTGGAGATCCTCAGTATGCCCCTCTGGACCGGCTATGGAGTTCGGCGGACGCATATCTGGACTTGGCAGCGAGTGCTGTCGATGCGGCCGAATACTTCTGAGATCAAACAGATCATGAAGTGGACAAGATATTCTGGTCACAATTTAATGTTCCAGAGCGTCCGCTTCCATTGACTGATCGGCTTGCCGAATGGGCCGAGCTGAATAGATTGTCCGGTCTCGCCATGAGGTCTGTTGTGGATCATCTGTGGCCGGAAAGGCCAAAGGCGAACAACTATTTTAGTTTGGTGCAGCAGTTCCTTGGTGCGGTGCCGTGCATTAATCCGATGAAGAGGTCGGCGTGCATAGAAGGCTCGCGGATGGCCCTTGCCTGTGTCAAAACATACTGGGCGGAGATGGATGCCACCACTGTTGCAGCGCAGGGTTTGGCCATAGGCCGAGTGGCTGCCGAGCACTATTTTGAAGAAGTTCTTGAAGGCGCTCATTCGATAGAGGCCCAGTGCTCGAAGAATATTATGCTTGAGTGACATGTATTCCCATTGTAAAAACAATGTTTTATTAAGTTTATCATGGCTGTATTTATACTTTTGCCCGAAAGTATTATGATGCCTCCTGTGCGGCCGTTTATGTATATATGTATATAACCTGAAAGATTGCAGTCGTCGGCTTTAGCCCCCACGCATATAATGCGGGGGTGTTCGCAAAAGACGCATCTTCACACTTGATCCAACGTCTTGGTCCATTAAGGAGGTGATAGTGAAGCGAACTAGGCAACCAGACTATAATGCTTTAACACTTTCACTTAGCCAGAGGAGTTTGAAAGTGGGGCTACTATATAGCCCCTGGTGGCTCCGCACTGATCCGAATTCGGGGTGCGTACATGCCTGGCCGGGAAACGACCCTTCTTTAAGGCGGAGGAATCCCGAAGATTCCGATAGGTCATTGAGTGGTTGACCAGTCTCACGCTATATCATGATAGTCAGTTTTCGGCTTTCTCTACTGAGGTGCTCGTCCGGATGAACCAGGGCACAATCGTAGTAGTTCTCCTGGTGCTGCCTTAGCCGATAGAGCAGAACGTAAGGCAGCAAAACACAGGAGCCGGGCAAACCCAACATTTGACCAAAGACATGATTCGGAGCTGATGCATATAAGGCCAAACTCGCGACGCCGAACACTCCCTAAGGTATTCGGTCTTTATGGTGTAAACCGGGCCTAAACAGTGCCCTTTGTAATAAGCCCCTGTTGTCCAGGTACGTGCAATATTCTGACGTGGCCACATGCCAATACGTCAGCATCCTTCTCAATTGTACTGAGAATCCGAGGGATGTGTATCAACAAGAGACAGTAAAAAAGGTTTACGCAAGGTCTTAATCTAAAAAGAATCCTTGGAACGGGTCCCTGTTGCACGTCTGCGCCTGTGTCTCCGTTGTGCCGTATTCTGGACGGGTGTAGCACGATGGTCATCTGAAAAAGAGAGGAACTTAATTGAAAAGTTGCCATGCAAAAGGTAAGTTATACTAAATAAACAATATGAGTAAAGTTGAGCCTGATTATCACTTGTGCACGCGCGTTGAGCCCCTTGTATTGTAATAGGGGTATAGCCATCAAACCTGTATCAATTACATATAGCAGTACCGGACTTGTCCATCCGTGTCTGTGGTCTTAACGACCTGTCAGACGCTTTAGTTGGTGAGGCCGTTTAGTGTGCGGCTGCCAAGGCAGCCGCACGGTCTTCCGCACGCAAGGAGCGCTCAATGTTTCCATCCACTGTAATGATGCCACGTGGACCGGGCATATTAAGCATGAGGGAAGCATAATGCGGTATTGCATTAAAGCGAGCGAAAGCCTCGCGTCCGAGTAGTTCTTGATAGCCACTTTGGAACGGAGCGATGTGGATGGTTAAATTTTCATTGTGGAAGTTATCAGGGAAGCCGAATATAACCTCTAGTAGTAGGGAGCCCGTGCAATGGGATTCTGGGCCTGGCATTACTCCTTTAAAGGTAGTATTGCTATGGCTAATTTTTGTTGGGTCTATCCCCATTTTGCGGACTATGTCTTGATATATTAGGTTTAGACTGCTGCCACCGTCCATCAGGACTCGTGTGAAGTGGTATCTGTCAATTATTGGGTCTAATACCAAGGCAGCCCATCCTGCACACCGGATACTTGCCGAGTAATCTCGATGGTCGAAGGTGACCGGTTGGAACGACCAGTGGCGGGACTCCGCGGTGATAGGCCCTGGGGCATGTGTCTCTAGGAGTGCCGCTTTGTTTCTCCCCTTTGTCACATGTAATACGTTTACTGATTTGACTTCTGGTGGGAACTTCTTCTATTCCCCAGTGCTTTGCTTGCGAGGCTCGTCCTCGTCTTCGCTTGGTGTATTCTGCCCCTTGTGTTCGGCGTTGAGCTTGCCGGACTGCTTGAAGACCCAAGATTCTCTATGGGTATGATTTGCAGGTTTATCGGGGGTGCTATGATCTGACATATTTGGTCCAAAATCTTGTTTAGGCTAGACAGTTCGTCTTTGTTGCCTTTGGGGGAAGCTTTTGCTGACCTGGCCGAGAGCTTTTGATTCCGGCATTTACCGTTGTACTCTTCGGGCGTCTTCTTTATTCCGGCGCTTGTTTTTGCTGCGTCGTGATTTCTCGTTTCCGTCCCTGACTTCGCATGTACTTGGGTCGCTGGTGCTGTATCGGGCTAACCAGCTGTCCTCGCCCGCGCAAAAGCGGGTCATGAGGCTTGTAAATGCTGCCATTGTTCTCGGCTTTTCTTGGCCGAGGTGTTTGGCAAGCCATTCATCTCGAACGTTGTGCTTGAAAGCTGCTAAGGCTTCTGCGTCTGGACAGTCGACTATTTGGTTATTTTTAGTGAGGAACCTATTCCAAAGCTTTCGGGCTGACTCTCCGGGCTAATGAGTTATATGACTTAAATCGTCTGCATCCGGTGGTCGGACATATGTCCCTTGAAAATTTTCCCGAAAGGCGTCTTCGAGCTCTTCCTAGCTTCCAATGGAGTTTTCTGGGAGGCTTTTAAGCCAGTGCCGAGCTGGCCCTTTGAGCTTGAGGGGTAAGTACTTGATGGCGTGGAGATCGTCTCCTCGAGCCATATGGATATGGAGGATGTAGTCCTCAATCCAGACCCCAGGGTCTGTCGTTCCATCGTACACCTCTATGTTTACAGGTTTGAATCCCTCTGGAAATTCATGGCCCAGCACCTCATCGGTGAAACATAGGGGGTGTGTGGCACCCCTGTATTTGGGTGTACCGAGGTATTGGGATGTTTGTTGTGTTGCATTGCATGCTGGAGCGCGCTTGCGTGGCCCATAGATGGATCTAGTTGCGCCGTACTTTTGATGCGAGTCCTCACGTGGATCGCGTACCGGCTTATGTGCGGCATCGTTTGCCGTTCTATGTTGGCCACGAGGTCTTCTATCCGACTAGATGGCCATTTTGTTTTTTGATTGCGGGGGGTCTAAGGCCTCCTCATCAAATTCGGGTAGCAGCTTTCGCTTCGGGTAGCTCTTGGTGTGGCGATTATCGCCGTACTTTGCTGCAGTGTTGAGTACTTCACTCCATCTGATTCTGAGTGTGTCTTGTGCAGCCCTGAGCCTTTGCTTCTGCTTTTTCAGACTCCTCGCAGTGGCAACCAGACTTTGATGGGCATTCTGTTGCTCCGGGTGCCTGTCCGGTGTGATATCGTCCGGACTGTTATCTTCGACGCGGTCGGGTTGTTCGGTTTGATTCTCCGTGTTGCCCTGGTCGGGCGATGGTTCACCTTGCTCTATTGCTGGGTCTATATGACCGATGTTTCTGCCGAGGCGAGATTTGGAGCGGCGCTTATGCCGCCGCTTTGACTGCTTCTCGGGGGAACAACCCTTCGCTCCGTTCTTCCGTTCCTCGTCGTCGTTTTCTTTGGGTGTGTCCACCATGTATACATCATATGATGAAGTGGGTGTCCAGTGCCCAGTGGGCAGTGGTTCCTGTTCGTCTCCTGCATCGTCGTCCATACCGTCGATGTCTTCGGAGTCGAAGTTGAGCATGTCGGTCAAATTGTCGACAGTGGCTACTAAGTGGGTGGGCGGCGAATTTCTCCGTCATCCGCATCCCAATCCTGCCGAACATAGTTCGGCCCGGACTCTCCTGATAGGGAGAGAGACCTTAATGAGTTCTGTATGTCGCCGAAGGGCGAGTGCTGAAAAATATCTGTGGAGGTAAACTTCATGATCGGCGCCCAGTCAGATTCGATAGGCACGGGCGCAAGCGGTTCGGAGTCCGTGGCCGGGGAGGAATCCGGTAGTTCGGTGTCATGGCTCCCGCGAAGGGTAAGGTCGATACTCGGCTCGATCGCCGATGAGAGTGCGGCCTCCGTGGCGGGGTCTATCCACCCGTCCATGGATGGAGCATCTGGCTCCGAATTGAGGGTTGGAGCGATTGCCGGCGCAATCTCCTGAACACTGTCCGATGGCAGAGCTAAATCATGCTCATCATGACCGTGTGGCGCACTAGGCAGGGGCTCGAATCCGTCGAAGATCAAGTCTCCGCGGATATTGGCCGTGTAATTTAAGCTTCCAAACCGGACCTGGTGGCCATGGGCGTAACTCTCGATCTGCTCCAGATGGCCAAGCGAGTTGGCCCGTAGTGCGAAGCTGCCGAACACAAAGATCTGTCCGGGGAGAAAAGTCTCACCCTGAACTGCATCGCTATCGATGATTGAAGGAGCCATCAAGCCTAATGATGACGACACAGAGGAACTCTCAATGAAAGCACCAATGTCGGTGTCAAAACCGGCGGATCTCGGGTAGGGGGTCCCGAACTGTGCGTCTAAGGCGGATGGTAACAGGAGGCACGGGACACGATGTTTTACCCAGGTTCGGGCCCTCTTGATGGAGGTGAAACCCTACGTCCTGCTTGATTTATTCTTGATAATATGAGTATTACAAGAGTTGATCTACCACGAGATCGAAGAGGCTAAACCCTAGAAGCTAGCCCATGGTATGATTGTATATGTTGTCCTACGGACTAAAACCCTCCGGTTTATATAGACACCGGAAGGGGCTAGGGTTACACAAGGTCGGTTACAAAGGAGTAGATATACATATCCGTATTGCCTAGCTTGCCTTCCACGCCAAGTAGAGTCCCATCCGGACATGGGACGAAGTCTTCAATCCTGTATCTTCATAGTCCAACAGTCCGGCCAAAGGATATAGTCCGGCTGTCCGCAGACCCCCTAATCAAGGACTCCCTCAGTGCTATTCTAGGGCAAAGAGTTGATAAGAAATGAAATGTTATCCATTATGCTAGTAAGACTCTAGACAATGCTCAAAGAAATCATGCTACTACTGAAAAAGAATTTTAGCAGTTGTATTTGCTTGTGATAAGTTTAGACCTTACATTGTTGATTCTAAAGTAACTATGCACTCTGATCATGCTTCTATTAAATATCTTATGGAGAAGAAAGATGCTAAACCTAGACTTATTAGATGGGTTCTCTTGCTACAAGAATTTGATTTGCATACTGTTGATAGAAAAGGAGCTGAGAACCCCGTTGCAGACAACTTATCTAGGTTAGAGAATGTTCTTGATGACCCACTACCTATTGATGATAGCTTTTGTAACATCCCAAATTTTCAATTTGGAATGTTATACATTAGATCATCAATGCATATCATATTTCTTTTGCATTTTGGTTGATCCTAGAAATTCTACGCAACTCAATGACCCACTGAGAGAGTTGGGGATTTCGATATTTTCATATTTGAGTTCTCTCAAATTTTGAGAATAGGATCATTTGATTTTATTTATTTTATCATCAATTATTTCTATTACAAAAATATGAGAGAGGGAATAAAATAACTTTCCCAAAATAAATAAATATTGAGGATTTAATAATAAAATCAAATAAGATTTTATTTCGGAGTTTTTCGGTGTTTTATTTGAAATTAGGAAAAAATGCATTTTTTTTTCAAAATTGCATTTAGGTCCCAAATAAATGTTCACCTTGTGAGGCTTGATTTTAGAAGCCCGTGAAAATTTATTTCGGAAATTTTGGAGTCCGTTTAGTATTTCTTTTCTTTTTCTTCTGAGCGGAATATTTTTTTTTAAAAAAAACGTGCCCGCGCCGACTGGGCCAAGCCCAGCCGACGGCCCACCCCGCCGCCTGCGTCTCCCTCCAGGAGACCGGAGCCGCGCCGCCGCCCGAGTCCGGCTCGGGGCCGCCGCCGTGCCCCCTCCCCCAAGGCAGCACCCCTCCCTCTCTTAAATACCGAGCCACCCCGCCGCCCCTCACCTCACCCCGCCCCGCCGCCTGCGCTGCTGCCGCCGCCGCGCGCCGCACGCCGCCGCCGCCGCTGCTGCGCCGCCCCGCCGCCCCGCATAGCCGCCGCCGCCGGAGCCCCGCCTCGCCCGCCGGAGTACCTCGCCGGAGGTATAGTCGCCGCCGTTCGCTGTTCGTTTTTTTTAAAAAAACCGCCTCGTTTTTTTTCGAAACCCTAGATCGGTTTATTTCTCTGGTTTATTTAATTAGTGAACGTTCATCGATTCGTTCGTTTTAACGAACGCATTCATCGTTTAGTTTCAGATAACGAACGTTCGTTCGTTAATCTGTTCTTCGTTTTTTTTCTCGGATTAAATCCGCGATTTTTCTGATCGCGATTCCTGATCCGATTTTCGTTTTAGTTTATCTTTTCGCTCGTTTATGGGAATCAGGCGATTCAAGCGCCTAGGGATTCGTCTCGAAACCCTCTATCCGTTTAATCAACTTAAACAAGATTTTGCTACTGTAAAATTTTCCCTAGATCCAGATTACTAGAACGAAGTTGTTTTCTTTCGCCGTTTGTTTTTCGTTGCTTCGTTCGATTTGATTCTTTTTGCCAACCAGAGTTCTTAAGTTGAACCTTCTTGTTAGATCTCTTATTTGAGTTTTACCTGTGCATTAGATGAGTACTTATTGCTTGCTTGTTTGTTTGTTTGTTTGCGATAGAGTATCCGGAGTGCGCCGCCTGTTACTTCGAATCGCTAGGTTTCCTGGATCATCAGCAAGGCAAGTAACACTTTGATCATACCTTCTCTACTACCTAGTTTTATTGCATTAGATCAATCCACACACATTGCATGATTAGGATCTAATTAAATTGTGGGATGGGAAGTAGCTGAGGTAGTACCTATTACCAGTTTATTTTCAAACCTTTGGGAGTTACTTCTACGTTTGCTTATCATGCCATGCTATGCTAGTAGACATGGATTGGGTGAGTGAAATCCATTGCCAGATGTGAGATTGTTAATTAATGGTTTATCTAAGGTGGCAACTTAAACACACATCTGGGTGGATTGAGGCACCTGGGTATTCCAGGACTTGCCTGTTTTCTTTTGGACCGCCACCCAGGCTCAAAGGGATCATAAGTCTATTCATACTAGAAACTTCCATGTGCAGCCACAAGCTATTATGGGCTCTAGCATAGTTGACTAAGTTGTGCGAACTCTTACAGTGGTAGACTAGCAGATGTAGGGGATGTAGGTGGTACGGTCTACCCGATCGTAAGGTTCTAGCGCTTCTAAAAGACTATGTCTCGGTCATCCGTCTTCTCAAACACCATGTAGTGCGAGAAACCAAACGGAGGCGATCGAGTCTTGTGGGTAAAAGTGCGCAAACCTCTGCAGAGTGTAACAAACTAATCATGATTAGCCATGTCCCCGGTCATGGACATCTTGAGTATCTAGTACTTGGATTTTCATGTGAATCTCAACATGTTACTCTAAATTAATTTTGTTGGGTTTAATTATGTTATTTAATTGGGATTGAGAATGCTGTCAACCATTCTCAATGTTTAACAACTACCATGATAGTTAAAAAAAATTATTCCTTTGAAGTAGGGAAAAATTGGCTTTACGCAAAAACTGTAACCATAGAGCTTTCCACCAGCCAAATATGCATATAGTATAGCTGTTTCATTCCATTACTCTCTATGTGTTACCTTGCCAGCATATTCCATGTGCTGACCCGTTTCGGGCTGCAACGTTAATGTTGCAGACTTTTCAGACGATGATTAAGGAGTTTTTAGGTCGTGGTTCTATACTCAGTGATGCCGTTGGAGTTGATGGACTCACTTATCTTCCAAACCTTCCGCTGTTATCGTTATTAGATGGCCTTAAGCCATATTTATTGTAATAAGTTCTCTTCCGAGACACTCGATGTAATAAGTGTGTGATTGCTACTCTGCTATAAATCCTCCGAGTACTGTGTGGTGTCAGCATTACTGATCTAGGGATGACACTGGAGCACAGAGATCAGACTGTCTGAGGTCTGGTCGCTACAGAAATGGTATCAGAGCACACGCTGACTGTAGGACACGACCACTAAGCTAAAGACCTAGATCACTATTCACTCTCTTCTTCTCTGACTCCTCATCTTTTCTACTCTTTAGGATGGCGGATGCAAGGAACAAGTTCACACAACCGGATGAAGATACACCCTTTGGACGACACTTGAAGGAAGTCACTAGATACCTGAACATAGGAGTACCAAGCTTCACGGGAACCTACAACGCCACTTTACCTGAAGAAGAGCGCTGGATGATTCAAGTTCAAGTTCCAGGAAGGACGTTCATGCCAGTCACTGAGCCCATAGAGTTTTCATTTGATCCACCAACTTGGAGTCTAGGAAAGAGCATGGCAGCTCACATCGCCATGGGACGCATTGGAGAAGTCTACCGCAAGGATCTCAAGGATACTATCTACCAGATTTGTGGGCGCCGAGATGAACACTGGTAGATGATCAGCACCAGGAAGGATAGATCAATCGCAGCATTTATCCAGGAATTAAACTAGCACATTCGACGCCAGGAGAACCAGATGTGTGCCGACATGATAGATCTGAAGAAGGCTAAGACTAGAATCAAGGAACTGGAGGAAGAACTCAAGGGTACACGTGAAGATTATGAAGAAGAAATTGAAGTATTGGTGGAGAAGAATGACGACCTGATCAAGAAGATTGGAATATTTATGGGAGGCCCGACACCAGTAGATGAAGACGAAGAACCCAAGGAAATTAACCCAGAAGACTACATCATCATCGACGGCACCGACTCGGAACCAGACAGTAGCGATGATGACTATGTTGATGAAGCTGGAGCAGATATCATGGAGTCAACGACCGAAGAATATTTCTAGTAGACCACTCCTCAGTAGTAGTAGTCCACCATGTAAATATAGTAGCCCGAGCACTTTTGTGATAGTTAGATCGATTGTATTCCCTTGTTTGATTGAATGAAGTGAATTGTTTGCTTTTGCCTCATGTGCATATGGGTAGTGTTTCTCTTTAGACCCCCTCTATTCTTACATCTCATCTTTTCTAAACCCTCAGATGCCTCCGAGACGTGACCCCGGATTTGCATTTCCACCGGAGCTCACCCAGTTGATCCAGCAGCAGAACACATTGATGCAGTTGCTAGTCCAGAATCAGAATTAGGGGAACAACAACAACAACCCCCCATCACCACCACCACCTGTTGACCACTTAGCCCATTTTCTTAGGCTGAATCCGCTGGTGTTTTCCAGTAGCACCGAGCCGATAGTAGCAGATGATTGGCTCCGCAAGACAGCTAGGGAGTTGACCACAGCAGGATGCACAGATGCGGAGAAGGTGAAGTTTGCCGCACATCAGCTAGAAGGACCCGCAACATCATGGTGGGAGAATTTCACAGCCACTTTTCCTATAGACACTGTCACATGGGACCAGTTTCAGCAGGCTTTTCGTACTGCCCATGTTTCAGCAGGAGCTATGGCCATGAAGAAGCGTGAGTTTCGTAACTTGCGCCAAGGAGGACGGACAGTTGGCCAGTATGTGGAGGAATTTAGTAATTTAGCATGTTATGCCCCAGATGACGTCGCTATGGATGCAGCTAAGCAAGAGAAGTTTTTGGAAGGACTGAATGATGAGTTGAGCATGCAGTTGATGGTAGCCACCTTCAACAACTACCAGGAGTTGGTAGATCATGCTCTTATGATTGAACGGAAGCAGCAGCAAATTGAGAATCGCAAGAGGAAGTATGGACAAGGAAAGTACAATTCAGGAGCTCAACAGAAGCCACGTTTTACCCCTAGACCAGGAGGACATTTTCAGCATACCCATGGAGGAGGTAGCTCGCACAATCACAATGGCACCAAGAATGGTAATGGCAATGGAGGAAGCAACGGCCAGAACCGCACCAACCCCTCAACCCCAGCCAAGAAGGACTTGAGCCAAGTCACTTGCTTTAAGTGTTCAAAGACCGGACATTATGCCAATGAATGTCCTGAAGGCCAAAATGGCAATGGAAGTTCTGGGAAGAAGCCGAACCCTTTCAATAGGGGACAAGTGAACCACGTTAGCGTGGAGGAGGTTGAAGCTCAGCCCGATGCAGTAATAGGTAAGTTTTTGGTTAAGTCATTTACTGCACTAGTTCTTTCTGATACTGGTGCATCGCATTCATACATCTCAAGGGGATTTGTGGATAAGTATAACCTATCAACCCAAGCCCTTAGGTCACCCATGTTAGTAACCTCGCCCGGAGCAGAATATGTGGCTAGTCTATGGTGTGATCGGTTACCATTAAGGATTGGTAACTATGTTTTTCCCTCAGACCTAATAGTATTGGAATCTCAAGGATTGGATGTGATATTAGGCATGGATTGGTTATCAAAGTATGAATGGAATATTGAATGTGCTAGTAAGTCAATTTTTCTTACTACCCCAGAAGGGAGAAGGATCAAGTATGTATCCCGGCATGTGCCAAAGAGGGCCCAGGTAAATTGCCTAACAGGAGTTGTGCAAGAGGAAGTACCAGTGGTAAGGGATTTCCCTGATGTATTTCCAGAACAGTTGCCAGGCATGCCACCGGATAGAGATATTGAGTTTTTGATTGAGCTATTGCCAGGCACAGGGCCAATATTAAAGAGACCATATAGGATGCCAGCAAAGGATTTGGTGGAAATTAAGAAGCAGATTAAGGAGTTACTGGATAAGGGATATATTCGCCCAAGTTCTTCACCTTGGGGATCGCCAATACTTCTAGTGGAGAAGAAGGATGGATCGTTAAGGATGGTTGTTGATTATCGAGGATTGAATGAAGTAACGATCAAGAACAAGTACCCATTACCAATGATCAACGATCTGTTTGATCGATTGCAAGGAGCTAAGGTATTTTCCAAGATCGATCTGCGATCAGGATACCACCAGTTGAAGATTCGGGAACAGGATATTCCGAAGACAGCTTTTACTACCAGATATGGGCTGTACGAGTATACCGTTATGTCATTTGGTCTGACTAACGCACCTGCCTATTTTATGAACATGATGAACAAAGTGTTTATGGAGTTTTTGGATAAGTTCGTCGTAGTGTTCATTGATGATATCCTGGTTTATTCGAAGAATGAAGAGGAACATAAGGAGCATTTGCGTTTGGTACTTGGAAAGCTTAGAGAACATCAATTATATGCCAAGTTCAGCAAATGTGAGTTTTGGTTGAAGGAAGTAGGATTCCTCGGACATGTTATATCTGGAGAAGGTATAGCAGTAGATCCCGCTAAAGTCAAAACCGTGACCAAGTGGGAAGCCCCAACAACAGTTGGAGAGATCCGGAGTTTTCCTGGACTCGCAGGATACAACCGGAGATTTATTGAGAATTTCTCAAAGATTGCGAAGCCTATGACAGAGTTATTAAAGAAGGATACCAAGTTCATATGGACAGAGGAGTGTGAGGCTAGTTTCCAGGAGTTGAAGAAACGTTTGGTTACCTCACCAGTGTTGATTTTGCCAGACCAGACCAAAGATTATGAGGTGTACTGCGACGCTTCACGTCGAGGACTTGGAGCAGTGCTTATGCAGGAAGGGAGAGTTGTTTCATATGCCTCAAGACAACTGAAGCCTCATGAGTTGAATTATGCCACGCATGATTTGGAGTTAGCAGCCGTAGTGCATGAAAACATGGAGACATTTTCTCATTGGTAATCATTGTGAGGTGTACATGGATCATAAGAGTTTGAAGTACATTTTCACCCAGAAGGAGTTGAATCTCAGACAAAGGAGATGGTTGGAGCTTACCAAGGATTATGATATGAAATTGCATTATCACCCCAGAAAGGCTAATGTAGTAGCTGACGCATTAAGCCGCAAGAGCCATGTCAATACATAATGACGGGAGAAATACCCAAGGAGTTAGCAGAAAATCTTCGTGAACTATGTTTGGAAATAGTTCCGAGAAGCTATGTAGTAGCATTGGAGATTCAGTTAACTTTGATGGATAGAATTCGAGAAGCTCAGAAAACTGATAAAGAGATTGCCGCTATAAAGGAGAAACTGAGCAAAGGAAAAGCTAAAGGATTTTGTGAGGATGAACACGACACCCTATGGTTTGAAGACCGCGTTTACGTGCCCAATGACCCGGAGATCAGGAAGTTGATTTTGCAAGAGGCACATGATTCACCATATTCAATTCATCCAGGAAATACCAAGATGTATCTGGATTTGAAGGATATTTTCCGGTGGACTGGAATGAAGAGGGATATAGCGGAGTATGTAGTAGTTTGTGACGTATGTCAAAGAGTAAAGGCAGAGCATCAGAAGCCAGCAGGATTGTTACAACCATTGCCGATACCCGAATGGAAGTGGGATAAGCTAGGCATGGATTTTATCACGGGATTGCCCAGGACTCGTTCAGGCTATGACTCAATTTGGGTTGTAGTTGATCGATTGACGAAAGTAGCTCATTTCATCCCAGTAAAGACCACTTACACCAGTGCTAAGTTGGCAAAGATATACATGACCAGGATCGTATGTCTGCATGGAGTTCCAAGGAGTATCGTATCAGATAGAGGAACCCAGTTTACCTCAAAGTTCTGGAAGCAGTTGCACGAAACTTTGGGTACCAGGCTAGAATTCAGTACAGCTTTTCATCCACAGACAGATGGACAGACCGAGAGGGTAAATCAGATTTTGGAGGATATGCTGAGAGCTTGTGCGCTAGATTATGGATCTAGTTGGGATGACAATTTGCCATATGCAGAGTTCTGTTACAACAACAGTTACCAAACCAGTTTAAAGATGGCCCCTTTCGAAGCCTTGTACGGAAGGAGGTGTAGGACATCGTTGTCATGGGACGAAGTTGGAGACCGTCAGTTGTTTGGTCCTGACTTGATTAAAGAGTCTGAACAGAAGGTGAAGTTGATTCGCGATAGGCTCAAGGTAGTCCAGTCCAGACAGAAGAGTTATGCGGATTCTAAACGCAAGGAGACAGTTTACGAAGTTGGAGATAGAGCTTATCTTCGAGTATCTCCACTTCGGGGAACAAAGCGTTTTGGAGTTAAAAGAAAGTTAGCACCACGATTTGTAGGACCATATCGAGTATTGGAACGTATGGGGGAAGTAGCCTACAAGTTGGAATTGCCCGAAGGATTGTCAGGAGTTCATGATGTGTTCCACGTTTCTCAGCTGAAGAAGTGTCATGCGGAGATGGCTGACATACCGTTGAGAGATACGGTGCCTTTGGAAACTATTCAGTTGGATAACGATTTGACCTACGAGGAGAAGCCAGTTAAGATCCTCGAGTTTGCCAACCGATTTACTCGCAGCAAGGTTATCAAGTTTTGCAAAGTTCAGTGGAGCCACCACTCAGAGGATGAAGCCACCTGGGAGCGAGAGGAAGATTTGTTCAAGGACCACCCTCACCTATTTTCTAGCCAACCCGAATCTCGAGGGCGAGATTCATCTTAAGGGGGGGTAGGTTTGTAACATCCCAAAATTTTAATTTGGAATGTTATACATTAGATCATCAATGCATATCATATTTCTTTTGCATTTTGGTTGATCCTGGAAATTCTACGCAACTCAATGACCCACGGAGAGAGTTGGGGATTTCGACATTTTCATATTTGAGTTCTCTCAAATTTTGAGAATAGGATCATTTGATTTTATTTATTTTATCATCAATTATTTCTATTACAAAAATATGAGAGAGGGAATAAAATGACTTTCGCAAAATAAAGAAATATTGAGGATTTAATAATAAAATCAAATAAGATTTTATTTCGGAGTTTTTCGGTGTTTTATTTGAAATTAGGAAAAAAATGCATTTTTTTTTCAAAATTGCATTTAGGTCCCAAATAAATGTTCACCTTGTGAGGCTTGATTTTAGAAGCCCGTGAAAATTTATTTTGGAAATTTTGGAGTCCGTTTAGTATTTCTTTTTTTCTTCTGAGCGGAATATATATTTTTTAAAAAAAACGTGTCGTGCACCGACTGGGCCAAGGCCCAGGCGACGGCCCACCCCGCCGCCTGCGTCTCCCTCCAGGAGACCGGAGTTGCGCCGCCGCCCGAGTCCGGCTCGGGGCCGCCGCCGTGCCCCCTCCCCCAAGGCAGCACCCCTCCCTCTCTTAAATACCGAGCCACCCCGCCGCCCCTCACCTCACCCCGCCCCGCCGCCTGCGCTGCTGCCGCCGCCGCCGCCGACGCTGCCGCTGCTGCGCCGCCCCGCCGCCCCGCATAGCCGCCGCCGCCGCCAGAGCCCCGCCCCGCCCCGCCCGCCGGAGTACCTCACCGGAGGTATAGCCGCCGCCGTTCGCCGTTTTTTTTTAAAAAACCGCCTTGGTTTTTTTTCGAAACCCTAGATCGGTTTATTTCTTTGGTTTATTTAATTAGTGAACGTTCACCGATTCGTTCGTTTTAACAAACGCGTTCATCGTTTAGTTTCAGATAACGAACGTTTGTTCGTTAATCTGTTCTTCGTTTTTCTTTTTCTCGGATTAAATCCGTGATTTTTCTGATCGCGATTACTGATACGATTTTCGTTTTAGTTTATCTTTTCGCTCGTTTATGGGAATCAGGCGATTCAAGCGCCAAGGGATTTGTCTCGAAACCCTCTATCCGTTTAATCAACTTAAACAAGATTTTGCTACTGTAAAATTTGCCCTAGATCCAGATTACTAGAACGAAGTTGTTTTCTTTCGCCGTTTGTTTTTCGTTGCTTCGTTTGATTTGATTCTTTTTGCCAACCGGAGTTCTTAAGTTGAACCTTCTGGTTAGATCTCTTATTTGAGTTTTACCTATGCATTAGATGAGTACTTATTGCTTTCTCGTTTGTTTGTTTGCGATAGAGTATCCGGAGTGCGCCGCCTGTTACTTCGAATCGCTAGGTTTCCCGGATCATCAGCAAGGCAAGCAACAGTTTGATCATACCTTCTCTACTACCTAGTTTTATTGCATTAGATCAATCCACACACATTGCATGATTAGGATCTAATTAAATTATGGGATGGGAAGTAGCTGAGGTAGTACCTATTACCAGTTTATTTTCAAACCTTTGGGAGTTACTTCTACGTTTGCTTATCATGCCATGCTATGCTAGTAGACGTGGATTGGGTGAGTGAAATCCATTGACAGATGTGAGATTGTTAATTAATGGTTTATCTAAGGTGGCAACTTAAACACACATCTGGGTGGATTGAGGCACCTGGGTATTCCAGGACTTGCCTGTTTTCTTTTGGACCGCCACCCAGGCTCAAAGGGATCATAAGTCTATTCATACTAGAAACTTCCGTGTGCAGCCACAAGCTATTATGGGCTCTAGAATAGTTGACTAAGTTGTGCGAACTCTTACAGTGGTAGACTAGCAGATGTAGGTGGTACGGTCTACCCGATCGTAAGGTGCTAGCGCTTCTGAAAGACTATGTCTCGGTCATCCGTCTTCTCAAACACCATGTAGTGCGAGAAACCAAACGGAGGCGATCGAGTCTTGTGGGGAAAAGTGCGCAAACCTCTACAGAGTGTAACAAACTAATCATGATTAGCCGTGTCCCCGGTTATGGACATCTTGAGTATCTAGTACTTGGATTTTCTTGTGAATCTCAACATGTTACTCTAAATTAAGTTTGTTGGGTTTAATTATGTTATTTAATTGGGATTGAGAATGCTGTCAACCATTCTCAATGTTTAAAAACTACCATGATAGTTAAAAAAAATTATTCCTTTGAAGTAGGGAAAAATTGGCTTTACGCAAAAACTGTAACCATAGAGCTTTCCACCAGCCAAATATGCATATAGTATAGCTGTTTCATTCCATTACTCTCTATGTGTTACCTTGCCAGCATATTCCATGTGCTGACCCGTTTCGGGCTGCAACGTTAATGTTGCAGACTTTTTAGACGACGATTAAGGAATTTTTAGGTCGTGGTTCTATACTCAGTGATGCCGTTGGAGTTGATGGACTCACTTATCTTCCAAGCCTTCCGCTGTTATCGTTATTAGATGGCCTTAAGCCATATTTATTGTAATAAGTTCTCTTCTGAGACACTCGATGTAATAAGTGTGTGATTGCTACTCTGCTATAAATCCTCTGAGTACTGTGTGGTGTCAGCATTACTGATCCAGGGATGACACCGGAGCACAGAGATCAGACTGTTTGAGGTCTGGTCGCTACAGCTTTCCTGATGAACAATTAAATGTCATAAGTACTTCTCGTAGTACCCCTTGGTATGCTGATTATGCTAATTACATAGTTGCTAAATTTATACCACCTAGCTTCACATACCAACAAAAGAAAAAGTTCTTCTATGATTTGAGACATTACTTTTGGGATGACCCACATCTTTATAAAGAAGGAGTAGATGGTGTTATTAGACGTTGTGTACCTGAGCATGAACAGGAACAGATCCTACGCAAGTGCCACTCCGAAACTTATGGAGGACACCATGCGGGAGATAGAACTGCACATAAGGTATTGCAATCCGGTTTTTATTGGTCTACTCCCTTCAAGGATGCCCGTAAGTTTGTCCTATCTTGTGATGAATGTCAACGAATTGGTAATATTAGTAGACGTCAAGAAATGCCTATGAATTATTCACTTATTATTGAACCATTTGATGTTTGGGGCTTCAATTATATGGGACCTTTTCCTGCCTCTAATGGATATACACACACTTTTGTTGCTGTTGATTACGTTACTAAGTGGGTAGAAGCTACTCCAACTAGTAGTGCTGATCATAACACTTCTATTAAAATGCTTAAAGAAGTTATTTTTCCGAGGTTTGGAGTCCCTAGATATTTAATGACTGATGGTGGTTCACATTTTATTCATGGTGCTTTCCGTAAAATGCTTGATAAATATTACGTCAATCATATAATTTCATCTCCGTATCACCCACAGTCTAGTGGTCAAGTAGAATTGAGTAATAGAGAACTCAAATTAATTTTGCAAAAGACTGTCAATAGGTCTAGAAAGAATTGGTCCAAGAAACTTGATGATGCATTATGGGCCTATAGAACTGCATATAAAAATCCTATGGGTATGTCTCCGTATAAAATGGTATATGGAAAAGCATGTCACTTACCTCTCGAACTAGAACATAAGGCATATTGGGCTATTAAAGAGTTCAACTATGATTTCAAACTTGCCGGTGAAAAGAGGTTATTTGATATTAGCTCACTTGATGAATGGAGAACCCAAGCTTATGAAAATGCCAAGTTGTTTAAAGAAAAGGTTAAAAGATGGCATGACAAAAGGATACAAAAGCGTGAGTTTAATGTAGGTGATTATGTATTGCTATAAAACTCTCGTTTAAGATTTTTTGTAGGAAAACTTCTCTCTAAATGGGAAGGCCCCTATGTTATCGAGGAGGTCTATCGTTCCGGTGCCATAAAAATTAACAACTTCCAAGGCACAAATCCGAAGGTGGTAAACGGTTAGAGAATTAAACATTATATCTCAGGTAATCCCATAAATGTTGAAACCAATATTATTGAAACCGTAACCCCGGAGGAATACATAAGGGACACTTTCCAGAATGTTTCAGACTCCGAAAAGGAGTAGGTATGTGGTACGGTAAGTAAACCGACTCCAAAACAATTTTTGAGGCAATATTTCTCCGTTTTGGAATATTTAGAAAAATAGAAAATTAAGTAGCAGTCCGGGAAGGACACGAGGGCCCCATGAGGGTGGAGGGCGCGTCCTACCCCCTGGGCACGCCCCCTACCTCGTGAGCACCTTGTGTGCCTTCCGGACTCCGTTTTCTTGCACGGTACGTATTTTGATCGGTAAAAATTCACTATATATTCTCCCGAAGGTTTTGACTCCCGTATCACGCAATTATCCTCTGTTTTTTTGTTTCGAGCTGTCCCGCTGCAGATTAGATCAACATGTCTTCCCAGGATTTGGAAGGAGAAAGCTATGTGGATGATTACTTAGCTAATCCTAAGGTCTATGGAGATGTGGAGCACGATGGTTGGACCACGGAGGAAGAAGAGGACTATGAACCCAAGGAGAAGGAGGAGACGAGCTCAGATGAAGATGAAGCCCCATTACCTCAACCTGGGGATATGCACGTAGAGTTCAAAAAGTCAAGTCTCCCTGATAGGGTAAAGAAACCAAAATTCGAGTTTATCCCTTTTCGTCTCTTGTAGGAAAATAAGCAGGACCTATGCAAAAAGATATTAACCCTGGAGTGGGAGATTGATGATCTGAGGGATCAAAATGCCGTCCTCAAGCGTAAATTAAGGGAGAAGTCTATGCCATCAACTAAGTCAACAACACCTCCACCTTCTTCACCAACCAAGGAGATATAATCACATGGGTATGGGCACTCCCCTTGGCAACTACCAAGCTTGGGGGAGGCGCCCCGGTATCGTATCACAATCACAACTCCTATCTTTACTGTTTTCCTTAGTTCGATCCTGTTAGTAGTATTTTGATCTAGTAGAATAAAGTTTATGGCATGATCTAGTTTTAAGTTTTGCTTTATGATCTCTCTATGTAATCGAGTCCGTGAGCTATATAATAAAGATTAGTGTTGAGTCAAGGGCTTGATTTTCTTGCTATGATATTGGGTGAATAAAAGAAAAGAGAAAAATAATAAGGAGAAACAAAAGTTCATATTGATCTTATTGATAGTAATGACTTCACATAGAAAGAGTTTGATGATTAAAAGTTGTTGGGAGTTGGCAGACATAGCTTTGGTCATCGTTGCAATTAATAGGAAGTAATAGGGAAAGAGAGGTTTCACATATAAATATACTATTATTGACATCTTTTATGATTGGGAGCACTCATCAAAATATGACATGCTAAAGAGTTGATGTTGGACAAGGAAGACAACATAATGGGTTATGTTTTCTTATATCTGAGATAAAGTATGTTGTCATGGATCATCCAACATGTTGAGCTTGCCTTTCCCCCTCATGCTAGACAAATTCTCAGCACCAAGTAGATATACTACTTGTGCTTCCAGATACCCTTAAACCAGTTTTGCCATGAGAGTCCACCATATCTACCTATGGATTGAGTAAGATCCTTCAAGTAAGTTGTCATCGGTGCAAAGCAATAAAAATTGCTCTAAATATGTATGATTAGTGTGGGAGAAATAAGCTTTATACGATCTTGTGATGTGGAAGTAATAAAAGCGACAGACTGCATAATAAAGGTTAATATCAAAAGGGGCAATATAAAGTGACGTTCTTTCGCATTAAGATTTTGTGCATCCAACCATAAAAGCGCATGGCAACCTCTGCTTCCCTCTGCGAAGGGCCTATCTTTTATTATTATCTTCTACCTTATGCAAGTGTCATGGTGATCTTCACCTCTCCCTTTTTCATTTTATCCTTTGGAAAGCCCAGCATGTTGGAAAGAACCTGATATATATATATCTAATTGGATGTAGGGGGGCATGAGTTATTATTGTTGACATTACCCTTGAGGTAAAAGGTTGTGGGGCGAAACTATAAGCCCATATCTTTCTCTGTGTCTGATTAAAACTCCGTAACCACAAGTATTGTGCGAGTGTTAGCAATTATGAAGGACTAGATGATAGTTGAGTATGTGGACTTGCTTTTTAGCTCTGACATAGACTCTTTCTGATGTTATGATAAATTGCAATTGCTTCAATGACTGAGGTTATAGTTTGTTGGTTCTCAATAAGGTTTCTGATTCATACTTTTGCATTGTGAATAGATCATCACTTGAACATAAGTAATCATATGACAATATCTATGTATGTTGCTGTTATGAGAATAATCATGATGCCCTCATGTCCGTATTTTATTTTTATCGACGCCTCTACCTCTAAACATGGGGACATATTTATTGTTATCGGCTTTCGCTTAAGGACAAGCGAGGTCTAAGCTTGGGGGAGTTGATACGTCCATTTTGCATCATGCTTTTATATCGATATTTATTGCATTATGGGCTGTTACTTCACATTATGTCGCAATACTTATGGCTATTCTCTC
The DNA here is from genome assembly GCF_003073215.2 of Triticum urartu. Lineage (NCBI taxonomy): Eukaryota > Viridiplantae > Streptophyta > Magnoliopsida > Poales > Poaceae > Triticum > Triticum urartu. The sequence goes on from NC_053022.1 coordinate 348,691,190, forward strand.
TTATTTTACAAGGTTTACATAAGGAGGGAGAATGCCGGCAGCTGGAATTCTGGGCTGGAAAAGGAGCAAATATTAGAGACCTATTCTGCACAACTCCAAAAGTCCTGAAACTCCACGGAATACCTTATAATAAATAATGAAAAATCCTCGCCAAAGATGAAGACCAGGGGGCCCACACCCTTTCCACGAGGGTGGGGGGCGCGCCGCCCCCCTAGGGCGCGCCCCCTACCTCGTGGGCCCCCTGGTGGCTCTCCGATGACCATCTTCTGCTATATGAAGTCTTTCGTCGAGAAAAAAACCAGAAGCAACCTTTCGGGACGAAACTCCGCCGCCACGAGGTGGAACCTTGGCGGATCCAATCTAGAGCTCCGACAGAGCTATTCTGCCGGGGAAACTTCCCTCCCAGAGGGGGAAATCATCGCCATCGTCTTCACCAACGCTCCTCTCATCGGGAGAGGGCAATCTCCATCAACATCTTCATCAGCACCATCTCATCTCAAAACCCTAGTTCATCTCTTGTATCCAATTCTTGTCTCCAAGTCCGGGATTGGTGCAAGTAGGTTACTAGTAGTGTTAATTACTCCTTGTAGTTGATGCTAGTTCGTTTAATTGGTGGAAGATTATATGTTCAGATCCTTTATGCATATTATTACCCCTCTGATTATGAACATGAATATTCTTTGTGAGTAGTTACGTTTGTTCCTGAGGACAAGGGAGAAGTCTTGCTATTAGTAGTCATGTGAATTTGGTATTCGTTCGATATTTTGATGAGATGTATGTTGTCTAGCCTCTAGTGGTGTTATGTGACGTCGACTACATAGGACTTCACCATTATTTGGGCCTAGAGGAAGGCATTGGGAAGTGATAAGTAGATGATGGGTTGCTAGAGTGACAGAAGCTTAAACCCTAGTTTATGCGTTGCTTCGTAAGGGGATGATTTGGATCCATATATTTCATGCTATGGTTAGGTTTACCTTAATACTTTTGTTGTAGTTACGGATGCTTGCAATAGAGGTTAATCATAAGTGGGATGCTTGTTCAAGTAAGAACAGCACCCAAGCACCGGTCCACCCACATACCAAATTATCAAAGTACTGAACGCGAATCATATGAACATGATGAAAACTAGCTTGACGATATTCGCATGTGTCCTCGGGAGCGCTTTTCCTTATATAAGAGTTTGTCCAGGCTTGTCCTTTGCTACAAAAAGGATTGGGCCACCTTGCTGCACTTTATTTACTTTTGTTACTTGTTGCTCGTTACAAATTATCTTATCACAAAACTATCTGTTACCACTTATTTCAGTACTTGCAGAGAATACCTTGCTGAAAACCGCTTATCATTTCCTTCTGCTCCTCGTTGGGTTCGACACTCTTACTTATCGAAAGGACTACGATAGATCCCCTATACTTTTGGGTCATCAGACATCAAGCTCTTTTCTGGCGCCGTTGCCGGGGAGGTGAGTGCTTGAAGGTATATCTTTAGATCTTGCAATCGAATCTTTTTGTTTCTGGTTTTATCACTAGTTTATTCTATAAAAGAAAACTACGAAAAGGAATTGAGGGTACCTCATATGCTTCATCTTTTTAATATCTTTCATGAAAATACGGATTCCGATTATTGTGCCAAAGTGTTAGAAGAAGAATGCATTAGAATGTTTGGCACTAAATCTTTGAATGAGGAGCATGATTCCAATGTTGTTAGTATTAATTCCTTGAATATCCATGGTACTAATGATGATTGCACTAGTCATGATGAAAATGTCTCTTATAAGCATGTCAACTTTTGTGGAGTGCATAGAGTTTGCAAGTACACACCAAATAGGGAAGATAGATTTTGCAAGAGGCATAAGTATTTAGAAACTAAATGGTTGCAAGAAAGGCTAGATGCATGTGCTGAACATTTAAAATTTCTTTGCCATCCTTGTGAACTTTGCAATGAACGTGATCATCTAAATATCCAATGCAAATTGTTTCATGATCGAATCGTGTCCAAAAATTTTGATGACTTGATTTCCCTTGCACATCATAATGAACTTAGTTTGCTTCTGGGTTATGAAGAAATGAAACATATAACTGAGGGTATTCCAAAACTTAATCTTGATAGATTTCTTGATTTTGATCTAGAAGAAATTTTTATGTATTATGAAGTGAATTGCATTGAAAATCCTTATATTGCCAATTACATAAAGACAAGAAAACAAATAGAAGATGAAGAGAATACTAATGAAAGGGAAGAGACTTCCTAATATTCTCCTATTATTTCTTATGATGAATCAGGTAACGAGGAGGAGCCTCCTATTCAACCAATCTCATTAATAAGGAGCTCCGAAAAGAGGATTAAACCCACACATGATGTGAATAAGAAAAAGAAAAGACGGAGAAGCAAAGGTAAAAATGTATCCCTCCCAAATAATGTTGCTCCTATTACTCATTGTGATGATGATAATTGTTATACTATTTGTGCTATCCATAGTATTAATGATGAGAGTGATTATTCTTATGATATGAAAAGGCCCAAGCTTGGGGCATCTATGTTTAATGAAGATGATATTTGTAGTCTCCCAAGTTTTGATATGCAAATTTATATGATGATAGCATGCCTCCTACTTATGATGATTATATTGATGAAAGTGGGTTTGGAAGAGTGTCAACTTTAGGAAGTAATGATCTCACTATTTTGGAGGATGTTGAATCTTATTGTGATAATTATGAAAGTGGATTTGGAGAGGTCATACTTTATTTAGTAATGGTTTCTACCTCTTGAGCACTGTGTTGGTTTTCCCTTGAAGAGGAAAGGGTGATGCAGCAAAGTAGCGTAAGTATTTCCCTCAGTTTTTGAGAACCAAGGTATCAATCCAGTAGGAGGCTACCCACGAGTCCCTCGCACCTGCACAAAACAAATAAATCCTCGCAACCAACGCGATAAGGGGTTGTCAATCCCTACACGGTCACTTACGAGAGTGAGATCTGGTAGATATGATAAGATAATATTTTTGGTATTTTTATGATAATGATGCAAAGTAAAATAAAATCAAAGGAAATAACTAAGTGCTGGAAGATTAATATGATGAAGATAGACCCGGGGGCCATAGATTTCACTAGTGGCTTCTCTCAAGAGCATACGTATTTTATGGTGGGTGAACAAATTACTGTTGAGCAATTGACAGAATTGAGCATAGTTATGAGAATATCTAGGTATGATCATGTATATAGGCATCACGTCTAAGACAAGTAGACCGACTCCTGCCTGCATCTACTACTATTACTCCACACATCGACCGCTATCCAGCATGCATGTAGAGTATTAAGTTCAAGAGAACAGAGTAACGCCTTAAGCAAGATGACATGATGTAGAGGGATAAACTCATGCAATATGATGAAAACCCCATCTTGTTATCCTCGATGGCAACAATACAATACATGCCTTGCTGCCCCTACTGTCACTGGGAAAGGACACCGCAAGATTGAACCCAAAGCAAAGCACTTCTCCTATTGCAAGAAAGATCAATCTAGTAGGCCAAACCAAACTGATAATTCGAAAAGACTTGCAAAGATAACCAATCATACATAAAAGAATTCAGAGAAGATTCGAATATTGTTCATAGATAAACTTGATCATAAACCCACAATTCATCGATCTCAACAAACACACCGCAAAAAGAAGATTACATCGAATAGATCTCCACAAGAGAGGGGGAGAACTTTGTATTGAGATCCAAAAGAGAGAAGAAGCCATCTAGCTAATAACTATGGACCCGAAGGTCTGAGGTAAACTACTCACACTTCATCAGAGAGGCTATGGTGTTGATGTAGAAGCCCTCCGTGATTGATGCCCCCTCCGGCGGAGCTTCGGAACAGGCCCCAAGATGGGATCTCGTGGATACAGAAAGTTACGGCGGTGGAATTAGTGTTTTGGCTCCGTCTCTGATCGTTTGGGGGTACGTAGGTATATATAGGAGGAAGAAGTACGTCGGTGGAGCAACAGCGGACCCACAAGGGTGGAGGGCGCGCTTGGGGGGGGGGTAGGCACGCCCCCTACCTCGTGGCCTCCCTGTTGGTTGCTTGACGTAGGGTCCAAGTCTCCTGGATCTTGTTCGTTCCAAAAATCACGTTCCCGAAGGTTTCATTCCGTTTGGACTCCGTTTGAAATTCCTTTTCTCCGAAACACTAAAATAGGCAAAAAAACAACAATTCTGGGCCGGGCCTCCGGTTAGTAGGTTAGTCCCAAAAATAATATAAAGTGGCTAATAAAGCCCAATAATGTCCAAAACAGAAGATAATATATCATGGAGCAATAAAAAATTATAGATACGTTGGAGACATATCAATGATTCCACTATCTTGGAAGAGGTTTCAATTGGTTATGATGAGAACAAAGTTGCTACCTATGATGATTATTGTGATGACACTTATGGTAAAAAGTAGTGATGATTGTATTTATAAAACTTTTCATGATTATGATAACCCTTTTTGTGAACATTACTCTTTTAATGTGGAAACAATTTCTAGTATTTGAGTCTCTTATGATACTCCCACTATTCCGAATGAAAAGAATTTTGCTCATGTGGAGAGTAGTAAATTTTCTATGCTTGTAGATCATGAAAAGAATTCTTTATGTGATAGTTATATCGTTGAATTAATTCATGATGCTACTGAAAATTATTATGAGGGAGGAATATATGCTTGTGGGAATTGCAATAATATCAAGTTTCCTCTCTCTATGTGCTTAAAGTTCTAAAGTTATGCTTGTTTTGCCTTCCTATGCTAGTTGATTATTGTTCCAATAAGTTGTTTTATCACAAAATCCCTATGCATAGGAAGTGGGATAGACTTAAATGTGCTAGTCATATTCTTCATGATGCTCTTTTTATGTCTCAGTTCTTATCTTTTATGTGAGCATCATCGAAACCATCATGCCTAGCGAGGGGCGTTAAACGATAGCGCTTGTTGGGAGGCAACCCAATTTTATTTTTGTTCCTTGCCTTTTGATTCTGTTTAGTAATAAATAATTCATATAGCCTCTTTTTATATGTGGTTTTATGCTTTTAATTAGTGTTTGTGCCAAGTAGAACCTTTGGGAAGACTTGGGAAAGTCTATGCGATCTTGCTGTAAAAAACAGAAACTTTAGCGCTCACGAGATTTGCTACCATTTTTACTGGAGAGTGCTACTTAGTTAATTCTTTTTGCAGATGATTAATAGATAAATTCCTCACGTCCAGCAATTTATTTTATAATTTTTGGGGTTCTAGAAGTATTCGAAACCTACAGATTACTACAGACTGTTCTGTTTTTGACAGATTCTGTTTTTCGTGTGTTGTTTGCTTATTTTGATGAATCTATGGCTAGTAATAGAGTTTATGAACCATAGAAAAGTTGGAATACAGTAGTTTTAACACCAATGTAAATAAATAATGAGTTCATTACAGTACCTTGATGTGGTGGTTTGTTTTCTTTTACTAAGGGAGCTCACGAGATTTTTCTGTTAAGTTTTGTGTTGTGAAGCTTTCAAGTTTTGGGTAAAGATTCGATGGACTATGGAATAAGGAGTGGCAAGAGCATAATATTAGGGATGTCCAAGGCACCCCAAGGTAATATTCAAGGACAACCAAAAGCCTAAGCTTGGGGATGCCCCGGAAGGCATCCCCTCTTTCGTCTTCGTTCATTGGTAACTTTACTTGGAGCTATATTTTTATTCACCACATGATATGTGTTTTGCTTGGAGCGTCATTTTATTTTATTTAGTTTTGTTTGCTGTTTGAATAATATCCCAAGATCTGAAATTCTTAAATATTAGAGAGTCTTCACACAGTTGCATAATTATTCAACTACTCATTGATCTTCACTTATATCTTTCGGAGTAGTTTATCATTTGCTCTAGTGCTTCGCTGATATCTTTTAGAGCACGGTGGTGGTTCTATTTTATAGAAATAATTGATCTCTCATGCTTCACTTATATCATTTTGAGAATCCTTCAAAACAGCATGGTAATTTACTTTGGTTATAAATTTTAAATGCTAAGATAAGTTGGATGCTTGATAGTTGTTTTGAGATATAAAGGTGGTAATATTAGAGGTGTGCTAGTTGAGTAATTGTGAAATTGATGAATACTTGTGTTGAAGGTGGCAAGTCCCGTAGCATGCATGTATGGTAAACGTTGACGACAAATTTGAAGCATGTGGTGTTCTTTGATTTCTTTCCTTATGAGTGGCGGTCGGGGACGAGCGATGGTCTTTTCCTACCAATCTATCCACCTAGGAGCATGCATGTAGTGCTTGGTTTTGATGACTTGTAGATATTTTGCAATAAGTATGTGAGTTCTTTATGACTAATGTTGAGTCCATGGATTATACGCACTCTCACCCTTCCATCATTGCTAGCCTCTTCGGTACCGTGCATTGCCCTTTCTCACCTTGAGAGTTGGTGCAAACTTCGCCGGTGCATCCAAACCCCGTGATATGATACGCTCTATCACACATAAGCCTCCTTATATCTTCTCAAAACAGCCACCATACCTACCTATTATGGCATTTCGATAGCCATTCCGAGATATATTGCCATGCAACTTTCCACCGTTCCATTTATTATGACACGCATCATCATTATCATATTGCTTTGCATGATCATGTAGTTGACATTGTATTTGTGGCAACGCCACCATGCTTAATTTTTCATACATGTCACTCTTGATTCATCGCAATCCCGGTACACCGCCGGAGGCATTCACATAGAGTCATATTTTGTTCTAAGTATCGCGTTGTAAGTAAATAAAAGTGTGATGATCATCATTAGAGCATTGTCCCATGTGAGGAAAGGATGATGGAGACTATGATTCCCCCACAAGTCGGGATGAGACTCCGGACAGAAAATAAAAATAAAAAGGAGGCCATAAAAAAAGGCCCAAACAAAAAAAGAGAGAAGGGACAATGTTACTATCCTTTTTCCACACTTGTGCTTCAAAGTAGCACCATGATCTTCATGACAGAGAGTCTCTTATTTTGTCACTTTCATATACTAGTGGGAATTTTTCATTATAGAACTTGGCTTGTATATTCCAATGATGGGCTTCCTCAAATGCCCCAGGTCTTCGTGAGCAAGCAAGTTGGATGCACACCCACTTAGTTTCTTTGATGAGCTTTCATATATTTATAGCTCTAGTGCATCCGTTGCATGGCAATCCCTACTCCTTGCATTGACATCAATCGGTGGTCATCTCCATATCCCATTGATTAGCCGTGTCAATGTGAGACTTTCTCCCTTTTTGTCTTCTCACACAACCTCAATCATCATATTCTATTCCACCCATAGTGCTATGTCCATGGCTCGCGTTCATATATTGCGTAAGAGTTGAAAGAGTTTGAAAAGGCTAAGTATGAAACAATTGCTTGGCTTATCATCGGGGTTGTGCATCATGAGAGCATTTTGTGTGACAAAAATGAAGCATGGACAAACTATATGATTTTGTAGGGATAAGTTTTCTTTGGCTATGTTATTTTGATAAGACATAATTGCTTGATTAGCATACTTGGAGTATTACTAGTTTTATGTCAACAATAAACTTTTATCTTCAATCTTTCGGATTTCAACATTCATGCCACAATAGATAAAAATACATTGATGAACATGCTAGAAAGCATTCCACACCAATTTTTTTTATCATTTACCTACTCGAGGACGAGCAGGAATTAAGCTTGGGGATGCTTCATACGTCTCCAACGTATCTATAATTTTTGATTATTCTATGCTATTATATTATCAACCTTGGATGTTTTATATGCATGTATGTGCTATTTTACAAGATTTCTGGGACTAACCTATTAACCTAGAGCCTAGTGTCAGTTTATGTTTTTTTGTTGTTTTTGAGTATCGCAGAAAAGGAAAAGCAAACGGAGTCCAATTGAGCTGAAACTTCACGGAACTTATTTTTGGACCAGAAGAAGGCCATGAAGTAGAAGAATTGGGCCAGAAGAGTCTCGGGCTGCCCACGAGGGTGGGGGCGCGCCCACCCCCCTGGGCGCGCCCCCTGCCTCTTGGACAGCCCGGAGACCCCCCTACCTTGTTCCCGACTCCAACACCTCTTATATAACCCAAAACTTCCAAAAAGAAACCTAGATCGGGAGTTCCGCTGCCAGAAGCCTCCGTAGCCACCGAAAACCAATCTAGACCCGTTCCAGCACCCTGCCGGAGGGCGAATCCCTTTCCGGTGGCTATCTTCATCATCCCGGCACTCTCCATGACGAGGAGGGAGTAGTTCACCCTCGGGGCTGAGGGTATGTACCAGTAGCTATGTGTTTGATCTCTCTCTCTCATGTTCTTGAGTCGGCATGATCTTGATGTATCGCGAGCTTTGCTATTATAGTTGGATCTTATGATGTTTCTCCCCCTCTAGTCTCTTGTGATGAATTGAGTTTTCCCTTTGAAGTTATCTTATCGGATTGAGTCTTTAAGGATTTGAGAACACTTGATGTATGTCTTGCATGTGCTTATCTATGGTGACAATGGGATATCACGTGATCCACTTGATGTATGTTTTGGTGATCAACTTGCGAGTTCCGTGACCTCGTGAACTTATGCATAGGGGTGGGCACACATTTTCGTCTTGACTCTCTGGTAGAAACTTTGGGGCACTCTTTGAAGTTCTTTGTGTTGGTTGAATAGATGAATCTAAGATTGTGTGATGCATATCGTATAATCATACCCACGGATACTTGAGGTGACATTGGAGTATCTAGGTGACACTAGGGTTTTGGTTGATTTGCGTCTTAAGGTGTTATTTTACTACAAACTCTAGGGCTGTTTGTGACACTTATTGGAATAGCCCAACGGATTGATCAGAAAGAATAACTTTGAGGTGGTTTAGTACCCTACAATAATCTCTTCATTTGTTCTCCGCTATTACTGACTTTGGAGTGACTCTTTGTTGCATGTTGAGGGATAGTTATATGATCCAATTATGTTATTATTGTTGAGAGAACTTGCACTAGTGAAAGTATGAACCCTAGGCCTTGTTTCCTAGCATTGCAATACCGTTTGTGCTCACTTTTAACACTTGCTACCTTCTGTTTTTATATTTTCAGATTACAAAAACCATTATCTACTATCCATATTGCACTTGTATCACCATCTCTTCACCGAGCTAGTGCACCTATACAACTTACCATTGTGTTGGTTGTGTTGGGACACAAGAGACTCTTTGTTATTTGGTTGCAGGGTTGCTTGAGAGAGACCATCTTCATCCTACGCCTCCCACGGATTGATAAACCTTAGGTCATCCACTTGAGGGAAATTTGCTACTGTCCTACAAACCTCTGCACTTGGAGGCCCAGCAACGTCTACAAGAAGAAGGTTGTGTAGTAGACATCAAGCTCTTTTCTGGCGCTGTTGCCGGGGAGGTGAGTGCTTGAAGGTATATCTTTAGATCTTGCTATCGAATCTTTTTGTTTCTTGTTTTATCACTAGTTTATTCTATAAAAGTAAACTACAAAAAAAGTAATTGAGGGTACCTCATATACTTCATCTTTTTAATATCTTTCATGAAAATAAGGATTCTGATAATTGTGCCAAAGTGTTAGAAGAAGAATGCATTAGAATGTTTGGCACTAAATCTTTGAATGGAAAGCATGATTCCAATGTTGTTAGTATGAATTCCTTGAATATCCATGGTACTAATGATGATTGCACTAGTCATGATGAAAATGTCTCTTATAAGCATGTCAATGGAGTGCACAGAGTTTGCAAGTACACACCAAATTGGGAAGATAGATTTTGCAAGAGGCATAAGTATTTAGAAACTAAATGGTTGCAAGAAAGGCTAGATGCTTGTGCTGAAGATTTAAAATTTCTTTGCCATCCTTGTGAACTTTGTAATGAATGTGAAAATTTAAATATCCAATGCAAATTGTTTCATGATCGAATCGTGTCCAAAAGTTGTGATGACTTGATTTCCCTTGCACATCATAATGAACATAGTTTGCTTCTGGGTTATGAAGAAATGAAACGTATAACTGAGGGTATTCCAAAATTTAATCGTCATAGATTTCTTGATTTTGATCTAGAAGAAATTTTTATGTATTGTGCGGTGAATTGCATTGAAAATACTTATATTGCCAATTACATAAAGACAAGAAAACAAATAGAAGATGAAGAGAATACTAATGGAAGGGAAGAGACTTCCCTATATTCTCCTATTATTTCTTATGATGAATCAGGTAATGGGGAGGAGCCTCCTATTCAACCAATATCATTAATAAGGAGCTCCAAAAAGAGGATTAAACCCACACGTGATGTGAAGAAGAAAAAGAAAAGACGGAGAAGCAAAGGTAAAAATGTATCCCTCCCAAATGATGTTGCTCCTATTACTCATTGTGATGATGACAATTGTTATACTATTGGTACTATCCATACTATTAATGATGAGAGTGATTATGCTTATGATATGAAAAGGCCCAAGCTTGGGGATGCTATGTTTAATGAAGATGATATTTGTAGTCTCCCAAGTTTAGATATGCAAATTTATTATGATGATAGTATGCCTCCTACTTATGATTATATTGTAGAAAGTGGGAGTGGAAGAGTTTCAACTTTAGGAAGTAATGATCCCACTATTTTGGAGGATGTTGAATCTTATTGTGATAATTATAAAAGTGGATTTGGAGAGGTCATGACTTTATTTAGTAATGATTCCACTATCTTGGAATAGGTTTCAATTGGTTATGATGAGAACAAAGTTGCTACCTATGATGATTATTGTGATGACACTTATGGTATAAAAAGTAGTGATGATTGTATTTATAAAACTTGTCATGATTATGATTACCCTTTTTCTGAACATTACTCTTTTAATGTGGAAACAATTTATAGTATTCGAGTCTCTTATGATACTCCCACTATTCTGAATGAAAAGAATTTTGCTTATGTGGAGAGTAGTAAATTTTCTATGCTTGTAGATCATGAAAAAAATGCTTTATGTGATAGTTATATTGTTGAATTCATTCATGATGCTACTGAAAATAATTATGAGGGAGGAATATATGCTTGTGGGAATTGCAATAATATCAAGTTTCCTCTCTATGTGCTTAAAGTTCTGAAGTTATGCTTGTTTTGCCTTCATATGCTAGTTGATTATTTTTCCAATAAGTTGTTTCCTCACAAAATCCATATTCATAGGAAGTGGGTTAGACTTAAATGTGCTAGTCATATTCTTCATGATGCTCTCTTTATATTTCAGTTCTTATTTTTTATGTGAGCATCATCGAAATCATCATGCCTAGCTAGGGGCATTAAACGATAGCACTTGTTGGGAGGCAACCCAATTTTATTTTTGTTCCTTGCTTTTTGATTCTATTTAGTAATTAATAATTCAGCTAGCCTCTGTTTATATGTGGTTTATGCTTCTAATTAGTGTTTGTGCCAAGTAGAACCTTTGGGGAGACTTGGGGAAAGTCTTTGTGATCTTGCTGTAAAAAACAGAAACTTTGGCACTCACGAGATTTGCTGCCATTTTTACTGGAGAGTGCTATTTAGTAAGATGATTAATAGATGAATTCCTCACGTCCAGCAATTTATTTTAGAATTTTTGGGGTTCCATAAGTATTCGAAACCTATAGATTACTATAGACTGTTCTTGAGTTGTAAGTAAATAAAAGTGTGGTGATCATCATTCCCATGTGAGGAAAGGATGATGGAGACTATGATTCCCCCACAAGTCGGGATGAGACTCCGGAAAAAAAGGAGGCCATAAAAAAAAGAAGGCCCAAACAAAAAAAGAGAGAAAAAGAGAGAAGGGACAATGTTACTATCCTTTTTCCACACTTGTGCTTCAAAGTAGCACCATGATCTTCATGATAGAGAGTCTCTTATTTTGTCACTTTCATATACTAGTGGGAATTTTTCATTATAGAACTTGGCTTGTATATTCCAATGATGGGCTTCCTCAAATGCCCTAGGTATTCGTGAGCAAGCAAGTTGGATGCACACCCACTTAGTTTCTTTGATGAGCTTTCATATATTTATAGCTCTAGTGCATCCGTTGCATGGCAATCCCTACTCCTTGCATTGACATCAATCGGTGGGCATCTCCATAGCCCATTGATTAGCCGCGTCAATGTGAGACTTTCTCCCTTTTTATCTTCTCACACAACCTCAATCATCATATTCTATTCCACCCATAGTGCGGCTCGCACTCATATATTGCGTAAAAGTTGAAATAGTTTGAAAAGGCTAAGTATGAAACAATTGCTTGGCTTGTCATCGGAGTTGTGCATGATGAGAGCATTTTGTGTGACAAAAATGAAGCATGGCCAAACTATATGATTTTGTAGGGATAAGTTTTCTTTGGCTATGTTATTTTGATAAGACATAATTGCTTGATTAGCATACTTGGAGTATTACTATTTTTATGTCAACAATAAACTTTTATCTTGAATCTTTTGGATTTGAACATGCATGCCATAATAGATAAAAATACATTGAAGAACATGCTAGAAAGCATTCCACATCAAATATTTTGTTTTTATCATTTACCTACTCAAGGACAAGCAGGAATTAATCTTGGGGATGCTTGATACGTCTCCAACATAACTATAATTTTTGACTGTTCCATGCTATTATATTACCAACGTTGGATGTTTTATATGCATTTATTTGCTATTTTATATGATTTTTGGACTAATCTATTAACCTAGAGCCCAATGCAAGTTTCTGCTTTTTTTGTTGTTTTTGAGTATCGCAGAAAAGGAAAACCAAACGGAGTCCAATTGACCTAAAACTTCACGGAACTTATTTTTGGACCAGAAGAAGGCAAGAAAGTAGAAGAATTGGGCTAGAAGAGTCTCGGGCTGCCCACGAGGGTGGGGGGGGGGCGCCCACCCCCCTGGGCGCGCCCCCCTGCCTCGTGGACAGCCCGGAGACCCCCTCCCTTGTTCCCGACTCCAACACCTCTTATATAACCCAAAACTTCCAGAAAGAAACCTAGATCGGGAGTTCCGCCGCCAGAAGCCTCTGTAGCCACCGAAAACCAATCTAGACCTGTTCCGGCACCTTGCCGGAGGGGGAATCCCTCTCTGGTGGGCATCTACATCATCCCGGCGCTCTCCATGACGAGGAGAGAGTAGTGCACCCTCGGGGCTGAGGGTATGTACCAGTAGCTATGTGTTTGATCTCTCTCTCTCTCTCTCTTTCGTGTTCTTGAGTTGGATCTTATGATGTTTCTCCTCCTCTAATCTCTTGTGATGAATTGAGTTTTCCCTTTGAAGTTATCTTATCGGATTGAGTCTTTAAGGATTTGAGAACACTTGATGTATGTCTTGCATGTGCTTATCTGTGGTGACAATGGGATATCACGTGATCCACTTGATGTATGTTTCGGTGATCAACTTGCGAGTTCCATGACCTCGTGAACTTATGCATAGGGGTTGGCACACATTTTCGTCTTGACTCTCCGGTAGAAACTTTGGGGCACTCTTTGAAGTTCTTTGTGTTGGTTGAATAGATGAATCTAAGATTGTGTGATGCATATCGTATAATCATACCGACGGATACTTGAGATGACATTGGAGTATCTAGGTGACATTAGGGTTTTGGTTGATTTGCATCTTAAGGTGTTATTTTACTACGAACTCTAGGGCTGTTTGTGACACTTATTGGAATAGCCCAACGGATTGATATGAAAGAATAACTTTGAGGTTGTTTCATACCCTACAATAATCTCTTCGTTTGTTCTCCGCTATTACTGACTTTGGAGTGACTCTTTGTTGCATGTTGATGGATAGTTATATGATCCAATTATGTTATTATTGTTGAGAGAACTTGCACTAGTGAAAGTATGAACCCTAGGCCTTGTTTCCTATCATTGCAATACCGTTTGTGTTCACTTTTAACACTTGCTACATTGCTGTTTTTATATTTTCAGATTACAAAAACCATTATATACTATCCATATTGCACTTGTATCACCATCTCTTCACCGAGCTAATGCACCTATACAATTTACCATTGTATTGGGTGTGTTGGGGACACAAGAGACTCTTTTTTATTCGGTTGCAGGGTTGCTTGAGAGAGACCATCTTCATCCTACGCCTCCCACGGATAGATAAACCTTAGGTCATCCACTTGAGGGAAATTTGCTACTATCCTACAAACCTCTGCACTTGGAGGCCCAACAACGTCTACAAGAAGAAGGTTGTGTAGTAGACATCAAGCTATTTTCTGGCGCCGTTGCCGGGGAGGTGAGTGCTTGAAGTCATATCTTTAGATCTTGCAATCGAATCTTTTTGTTTCTTGTTTTATCACTAGTTTATTCTATAAAAGAAAACAACAAAAAAAGGAATTGAGGGTACCTCATATGCTTCATCTTTAATATCTTTCATGAAAAGAAGGATTCCGATAATTGTGCCAAAGTGTTAGAAGAAGAATGCATTAGAATGTTTGGCACTAAATCTTTGAATGATGAGCATGATTCCAATGTTGTTAGTATGGATTACTTGAATATCCATAGTACTAATGATGATTGCACTAGTCATGATGAAAATGTCTCTTATAAGCATGTCAACTTTTATGGAGTGCATAGAGTTTGCAAGTACACACCAAATAGGGAAGATGGATTTTGCAAGAGGCATAAGTCTTTAGAAACTAAATGGTTGCAAGAAAGGCTAGATGCTTGTGCTGAAAATTTAAAATTTCTTTACCATCCTTCTGAACTTTGCAATGAACGTGATCATTTAAATATCCAATGCAAATTGTTTCATGATCGAATCGTGTCCAAAACTGTCATGCCTTGATTTCCCTTGCACATCATAATGAACTTAGTTTGCTTCTGGGTTATGAAGAAATGAAACGTATAACTGAGGGTATTCCAAAATTTAATCGTGATAGATTTCTTGATTTTGATCTAGAAGAAATTTTTATGTATTGTGCGGTGAATTGCATCGAAAATCCTTATATTGCAATTACATAAAGATAAGAAAACAAATAGAAGATGAAGAGAAGACTAATGAAAGGGAAGAGACTTCCCAATATTCTCCTATTATTTCTTATGATGAATCGGGTAACGAGGAGGAGCCTCCTATTCAACCAATCTCATTAATAAGGATCTTCGAAAAGAGGATTAAACCCACACATGATGTGAAGAAGAAAAAGAAAATACGGAGAAGCAAAAGGTAAAAATGTATCCCTCACAAATGATGTTCCTCCTATTACTCATTGTGATGATGATATTTGTTATACTATTGGTGCTATCCGTACTATTAATGATGAGAGTGATTATGCTTATGATATGAAAAGGCCCAAGCTTGGGGATGCTATGTTTACTGAAGATGATATTTGTAGTCTCCCAAGTTTTGATATGCAAATTTATTATGATGATAGCATGCCTCCTACTTATGATGATTATATTGATGAAAGTGGGTTTGGAAGAGCGTAAACTTTAGGAAGTAATGATCCCACTATTTTGGAGAATGTTAAATCTTATTGTGAGAATTATGAAAGTGGATTTGGAGAGGTCATGAATTTATTTAGTAACGATTCCACTATCGTGGAAGAGGTTTCAATTGGTTATGATGAGAACAAAGTTGCTACCTATGATGATTATTGTGATGACACTTATGGTATAAAAAGTAGTGATGATTGTATTTATAAAACTTGTCATGATTATGATTACCCTTTTTCTGAACATTACTCTTTTAATGTGGAAACAATTTATAGTATTCGAGTCTCTTATGATACTCCCACTATTCCGAATGAAAAGAATTTTGCTTATGTGGAGAGTAGTAAATTTTCTATGCTTGTAGATCATGAAAAGAATGCTTTATGTGATAGTTATATTGTTGAATTTATTCATGATGCTACTGAAAATTATTATCAGGGAGGAATATATGCTTGTGGGAATTGCAATAATATCAAGTTTCCTCTCTATGTGCTTAAAGTTCTGAAGTTATGCTTGTTTTGCCTTCATATGCTAGTTGATTATTGTTCCCATAAGTTGTTTGCTCACAAAATCCCTATGCATAGGAAGTGGGTTAGACTTAAATGTGCTAGTCATATTCTTCATGATGCTCTCTTTATGTTTCAGTTCTTATCTTTTATGTGAGCATCATCGAAATCATCATGCCTAGCTAGGGGCGTTAAACGATAGCGCTTGTTGGGAGGCAAACCAATTTTATTTTTGTTCCTTGCTTTTTGATTCTGTTTAGCTAGGGGCGTTATGCTTTTAATTAGTGTTTGTGCCAAGTAGAACCTTTGGGAAGACTTGGGGAAAGTCTTTGCGATCTTGCTATAAAAATAGAAACTTTAGCGCTCACGAGATTTGCTGCCATTTTTAATGGAGAGTGCTAGTTAGTTAATTCTTTTTTAATATGATTAATAAATAAATTCCTCACGTCTAGAAATTTATTTGAGAATTTTTGGGGTTCCAGAAGTATTCGAAACCTATAGATTACTAGAAACTGTTCTGTTTTTGACAGATTCTGTTTTTCGTGTGTTGTTTGCTTATTTTGATGAATCTATGGCTAGTAATAGAGTTTATGAACCATAGAAAAGTTGGAATACAGTAGGTTTAACACCAATATAAATAAATAATGAGTTCATTACAGTACCTTGAAGTGGTGGTTTGTTTTCTTTTACTAACGGAGCTCACGAGATTTTTCTGTTAAGTTTTGTGTTGTGAAGCTTTCAAGTTTTGGGTAAAGAATCGATGGACTATGGAAGAAGGAGTGGCAAGAGCCTAAGGTTGGGGATGCCCAAGGCACCCCAAGGTAATATTCAAGGACAACCAAAAGCCTAAGCTTGGGGATGCCCCGGAAGGCATCCCCTCTTTCGTCTTCGTTCATCGGTAACTTTACTTGGAGCTATATTTTTATTCACCACATGATATGTGTTTTGCTTGGAGCGTCATTTTATCTTATTTAGTTTTGTTTGCTGTTTGAATAATATCCCAAGATCTGAAATTCTTAAATATTAGAGAGTCTTCACATAGTTTCATAATTATTCGTCTACTCATTGATCTTCCAAGGTAGTTTCATGAGCTAACTTAAGAGTGTTTAGTTCTTTAGTTAGATGCTCAACCTCCTTCTTATCATTGTCATTCGTTTTATCTTTATTAGCATGATTAATAGCAAGTTCATCATAGTTTTCATAACTAGAGTTGTCAACAAGTAAATCATCATCACCTAGCAAATCATCTTCATCACTATTGAAATCAACATACTCGGGGTGTGGTACCTTTGGGCCTTTAGCCATGAAGCATATTCCAATCCCTTCATTTGGTGAGTCAAATATGTCGTAGGGGTTGGTTGACACAAGTGCTAGATCGGAAACACCTTCATCTTGAGTATATTCGGAGTCGGAGTGATAACTTCTCTCTGAGTGATCGTCGGAGTCGGAGCCGGATACCCATTCACTAACATGAGCTTGATGTCTTCGTCTTGTGTAGCTCTTTGATGACTTGTCCTTCCTTTCGGAATCCTTGCTTCTCCGTGGTGTTCTTCGTTCATAACGTTCATCTCTACTCCTTCTCTCTCTTGGTGGTGATTCTTCTCTTCTACTTCTTCTTTTAGGAGAATCTTCTCTTCTTTTGTAGGGAGCCGTACACTCATTGGAAGAGTGTCCGGGTCTTCCACAATTGTAGCAATTGCGCTCACGACTGGAAGATATTTTGTCATTGTAGGACCTTGACTTGGAACTTCTTTCCTTACTTCTACTCTTGTAAAACTTGTTGAAGTTCTTCACCAATAGGCTCAATTCTTTGTTGAAGGTTTGTTTCTCACTTGATGATTTGGGAGTATCACATGAGGCTTTGTAAGTACCACTTGATTTGTTGTGAAGCTCTTCCTTATCCTTGAGTGACATCTCATAAGCAACAATTCTTCCAATGACTTCTGTTGGCTTGAGATCTTTGTAATTGGGCATCATTTGGATCAATGTGCACACGG
Source organism: Triticum urartu (assembly GCF_003073215.2). Taxonomy (NCBI): domain Eukaryota; kingdom Viridiplantae; phylum Streptophyta; class Magnoliopsida; order Poales; family Poaceae; genus Triticum; species Triticum urartu. The sequence goes on from NC_053022.1 coordinate 348,709,114, forward strand.
TATCATATTTTCCATCCAAGGCTCTTAGGATCTTCTTGATGATGAATCTATCGGTCATATCTTCACTTCCTAAGCCGGCAATCTCATTTGTGATGAGAGCAAGCCTAGAGTACATTTCAGCGACACCTTCACCATCCTTCATTTTGAACTTGTCAAGTTGACTTTGAAGCACATCTAATTTGGATTCCTTGATAGAGTCGGTACCTTCGTGAATATCAATCAAAGTATCCCAAATTTCCTTTGCATTCTCAAGATGGCTTATTTTGTTGAATTCTTCGGGGAACAATGATGACCCACAAGTATAGGGGATCTATCGTAGTCCTTTCGATAAGTAAGAGTGTCGAACCCAACGAGGAGCAGAAGGAAATGATAAGCGGTTTCCAGCAAGGTATTCTCTGCAAGTACTGAAATAAGTGGTAACAGATAGTTTTGTGATAGGATAATTTGTAATGAGCAACAAGTAACAAAAGTAAATAAAGTGCAGCAAGGTGTCCCAATCCTTTTTGTAGCAAAGGACAAGCCTGGACAAACTCTTATATAGAGAAAAGCACTCCCGAGGACACATGGGAATATCATCAAGCTAGTTTTCATCACGCTCATATGATTCGCGTTCGGTACTTTGATAATCTGATATGTGGGTGGACCGGTGCTTGGGTACTGCCCTTACTTGGAAAAGCATCCCACTTATGATTAACCTCTATTGCAAGCATCCGCAACTACAACAAAAGTATTAAGGTAAACCTAACCATAGCATGAAACATATGGATCCAAATCAGCCCCTTACGAAGCAACACATAAACTAGGGTTTAAGCTTCTGTCACTCTAGCAACCCATCATCTACTTATTACTCCCCAATGCCTTCCTCTAGGCCTAAACAATGGTGAAGTGTCATGTAGTCGATGTTCACATGACACCACTAGAGGAGAGACAACATACATCTCATCAAAATATCGAACGAAGACCAAATTCACATGACTACTAATAGCAAGACTTCTCCCATGTCCTCAGGAACAAATGTAACTACTCACAAAGCATATTCATGTTCATAATCAGAGGGGTATTAATATGCATAAAGGATCTGAACATATGATCTTCCACCAAATAAACCAACTAGCATCAACTACAAGGAGTAATTAACACTACTAGCAACCCACAGGTACCAATCTCGGACTTGGAGACAAGAATTGGATACAAGAGATGAAATAGGGTTTTGAGAGGAGATGGTGCTAGTGAAGATGTTGATGGAGATTGCCCTCTCCCGATGAGAGGAGCGTTGGTGATGACGATGGCGATGATTTCCACCTCCCGGAGGGAAGTTTCCCTGACAGAAGAGCTCCGCCAGAGCCCTAGATTGGTTCCGCCAAGGTTCCGCCTCGTGGCGGCGGAGTTTCGTCCGAGAAGATGGCTTATTGTTTTTTCCCATCGAAAGACTTCATATAGCAGAAGATGGTCATCGGAGGGCCACCAGGGGGCCCATGAGGTAGGGGGCGCGCCCAGGGGGTAGGGCGCGCCCCCACCCTCGTGGGCAGGTTGAGGCCCCCCTAGTGAACTTCTTGCACTCAATATTTATTATATATTCTGAAATTGACTTTCGTGAAGTTTCAGGACTTTTGGAGTTGTGTAGAATAGGTCTCTAATATTTGCTCCTTTTCCAGCCCAGAATCCTAGCTGCCGGCATTCTCCCTCTTTATGTAAACCTTGTAAAATAAGAGAGAATAGGCATAAGTATTGTGACATAATGTGTAATAACAGCCCATAATGCAATAAATATCGATATAAAAGCATGATGCGAAATGGACGTATCAACTCCCCCAAGCTTAGACCTCGCTTGTCCTGAAGCGAAAGCCGAAATCGAAAAATATGTCTACATGTTTAGAGATAGAGGTGTCGATACAAATAAAATACGGACATGAGGGCATCATGATCATTCTTAGAGCAACAACTTATATAATTCTTGTCATATAATTTCTTATGCTAGAGTAATAATTCAATCACAATTTCATGTATGAATCTTAAACTTCATTGACAACTAACAAACTATAATCTAAGTCATTGGAGCAATTGCAATTTATCATAACATAGAAAAGAGTCAAGAGCTTTTCAGCAAGTCCACATACTCAACTATCATATAGTCTTTCACAGTTGCTGACACTCACACAATACTTATGGGTATGGCGTTTTAATCGGACACAGAGAAAGATAGGGGCTTATAGTTTTGCCTCCCAACGTTTTACCTCAAGGGTAATGTCAACAATAATAGTTCATGAAAACTCACATCCAATTAGCCATATATACCAGGATCTTTCCAACATACTGTGCTTGCCAACACTACAAAAAAAAGACACATCCGTGACATTTTGGGCCGAACGAATTTTTTTCTGTCATACATATGACACTTCTATGACGATAATTGTGAAAAAACCCGGTATCATCATAGATGTGGCGGGCTCCTACTTCTATGACAAAAAATCATGACAGAAAATGGGCTTTTCGTCCTGGGCGGGCCGGAGACGCAGCTGCATGACATTCTTTGGGCCGTCCATGACGGAAAAACCATGGTAGAAGCAAGGGGAGGAAAATTTCGGGGAGTTCCCGGTTACGGTGGGAGGCCGGGGGCCGAGCGATGCGCGTTTCTCTCGTACACGTATGCGCGTGTGTGCAAGGCATTGGCTGTAACTGAACCCGAGCGAGGCATTGGGCTCTAACTGAACCCGAGCGATTGCACTGCAGTCTACGCGTTACTGAACCCGAGCGATCGATCGATGGCTGTTAACTGAACCCGATCGAGCGATTCCTTGGCTACTGCTGCTAACTGAAGCTGATCGATGGGATGAACAGTGAGCGTTGCGGGGGGGGGGGGGGTTTGGATGAACAATGAGCGGTGGCGTTGCCTCTGGATGAACAGGACCCCATGGTGTGGTGGAGGGCTGGATGAACAGTAGACGGTGGAGGGGTGCCCGTGGAGGGGTGGATGAACAGGACCCCATGGTGTGGAGGGCAGGATGAACAGTAGAGGGTGGAGGGGTTCCCGTGGAGGGGTGGTTGAAGAGGACCCCGTGGTGTGGAGGGCTGGATGAACAGTAGATGGTGGAGGGGTGGTTGAACAGTAGCCGGTGGAGTAGCGCGCGGTGGAGGCTGGATGAACAGGAGCCCGTGGAGGCTGGAGGAGGTCGATGGTGGATGAACAATAGCTCGTGGAGGCTGGAGGGGGTCGATGATGGAGATGAACAGTATCCCGTGGAGTCCCGTTTTGCGGTATGCCACACCCCTCCCGATGAACAGGACCCCTGTTTCGATCGTAGCGCTCCAACACAAGTCCGTTTCCTCCGTTTTGCAGTACGCCACACCCCTCCCGATCAACAGGACCCCCGTTTCGACCATAGGAGGTCTGTTTCCTCCGTTTTACGGTACACCACACCCCTCCCGATCAACAGGACCCCCATTTCGACCGTAGGAGGTCCGTTTCCTCCGTTTTGCGGTACGCCACACCCCTCCCGATCAACAGGACCCCCGTTTCGACCGTAGGAGGTCCGTTTCCTCCTTTGTGCGGTACGCCAGGCCTCGTTTCCATAGCCTCTTCCATCCAAGCCCTCCCGATGAACACGACCACGCATTCCATTCCGACCCAGCCGCGTTGCCTCCCGATGAACACGACGCATTCCGTTGCCTCCCCATGAACACGACGACGACACTGTTTCTCCGTTCCGACCCAGCCATGTACACGAGCCCTCGCCGTACGTATGCGCGAGTAGGCGTTCGAGACCCCGCCCGTATGTACACATACGTGGCCGTATTTTCTTTCTTGCACCCTGGCCGCCTCTACTACGACACGTGCGCGCCTCTACATCCACCAGTATATATGTATGTACACGTTCCCGACTGTCAGGCACTTCCTTACCTGCGAAGATGTAGCTGGTGGGTCCCAGCAGTCAGGGGGTGAATCGTTTTTTTTGCCCGGACGCACTTCCTTGCGTGCGAAGATGTAGCTGGTGGGTCCCAGCAGTCGGGGGGCTGGTGGGTCCCAGCAGTCAGGGGGGCGAATCATTTTGGTTTTTTTTTGCCCGGACGCACTTCCTTGCATGCGAAGATGTAGCTGGTGGGTCCCAGCAGTCAGGGGGCGAATCAGTTTTTTTGCCTGGACGCACTTCCTTGCGTGCGAAGGTGTAGCTAGTGGGTCCCAGTAGTTAGGGGGGAAACGTTTTTTTTTTGCAAAATACGGTGGCCCGTCCGGTGGGTCCCTGCTGTCAGGTGGAGGAACCATTATTTTCCGCGTAATAAGGAGGCACTTCCTTGCTGCCGCCGTGGACCCAGCTGTCAGCCTCTCCACGTACAGTCCACGTCTGATGGAAGTTGTTCCTTGACCATGTTGACCACGCCGCGCCGAGAGCACCACGGCAGTGGACGACGGCGAGGCCTAGGAAGGGGACGACACGGAGGCAGGGAAGACTCGGTAGTAGTTTCCCATGCAGAGGGGAGTACGACTGTACGAGGGTTTACTGGTTCGTCTGCCGTCGCTGGAGAATAACAGCAGGTGTGGGTGAGTAGAGGGATGGCTAGGCTAGCGATGGGAGTACGGTTGGGCGGTGAGGCCTGCGCGGCAGCACAGCCGGCCGCGAGGAGGAGGGAGCAGGCAGTCCCGCCGGCACTTGTTTGAGCGGCTGGAGCAGGAAGAGCAGAGATTGAAGAAGCATGACGGCCGTTGGATGGACATCCAACAGTTAGTGCTTGTGCGTCAACCTTTTTTAGGAAAGCCTCAAATCTGTGGAAAACAACATACAACCCATCTGCCATTATTTCTAATAATTTACAGCCCATTTGCTAATTCTTAAGGTTTTTTTTGGAGCTCATATTCTTTTTGTTAGCACTTCAACCCATATTGTGGGAACGGTTAAAAAATTATATGAAATTTTGCATATTTTGGTGCGGTCCGAACTGTTTTTAATCCCGAAATTTCGACTCACATTCAAACTGATTTCGGTGCAAGAAGACCAGAGGTTGAAGAAGCACTACGGCCGTTGGATGGACATCGCACGGTCACTGGAGCTAGAATCGTTCATATTAACTAAGTTGACAAAGCCCTTCGTCCCCGTCAACTTAGTAGGCCCACAAGTTAGCCTCCCAGCAAGGTGGGTCCCAGCTACCCGGGGGAGTATTCATTTTTTTGTGCGTAATAAGGAGGCACTTCCGGTGGGTCCGAGCTGACAGCGGGGGGAACATTTTTTTCGTGAAATACGGTGGCCCGTACGGTGGGTCCCAGCAATCAGGGGGAAACGATTTTTTCGCAAAATACTGGTGGCCCATCCGGTGGGTCCCTGCTATCAGGTGGAGGAATAATTATTTTCCGCGTAATAAGGAGGCACTTCCTTGCGGCTGCCGTGGACCCAGCTGCCAGCCTCTGCACATACAGTACTCTTCTGATGGAAGTCGGTCGTTGACCACGTTGACCACGCCGCGTCGAGAGCACCAGGGCGGTGGACGACGGCGAGGACTAGGAAGGGGACGACTCGGAGCCGGGGAAGACGCAGCAGTGGATGCCCACGCGAAGAGGAGTATGAGGGTTCACTGGTTCGGCTGCGGTGTGAGGCTGCTGTCGCCGCAGATTAACAGGGGGTGGGGGTGAGTAGAGGGATGGCCTGGCCAGCGGTGGGAGTAGTAGGCGGCGGTGAGGCCTTCACGGCATCACAGCCGGCCATGAGAGGCAGGAGCACGCGGCACGACCAGCGCTGGTTTGGGCGGCTGGAGCAACAAGACCAGAGGTTGAAGAAGCACTACGGCTATTGGATGAACATTGTACGGTAACAGGAGCTAGAATCGTTCATATTGACTAAGTTGACAAAGCCCTCCGTCCCCGTCAACTTGGTAGGCCCACAAGTCAGCCTCCCACTATGCTGGGTTCTAGCTGGCAGGGGAATATTCATTTTTTTGTGCGTAATAAGGAGGCACTTCCTTGCGTGCGAAGATAGCTGGTGGGTCCGACATGTCAGCGGGGGGCACTTTATTTCGCGAAATACAGAGGCCCTTCCGGTGGGTCCCAGATGTCAGGTGGAGGAATCATTATTTTGCGCGTAATAAGGAGGCATTTCCTTGTGTGCGGCCATGGACCCAGCTGTTAGCCTCTCCACGCACAGTCTACTTCCGATGGTGTCGTTCGTTGACCACGTTGACCACGCCGCGCCGAGCGCATCCAAGGTGGTGGACGACAATGAGGCCCCGGACAGCAACAAGCCGGAGATGGGAAGACGCGGGAGTAGAGTCGTAGACGGAGAGGTGTACGAGGGTTAACTGGTTCTAGTGTGGTGTGGTTCAGCAGTCGGTGGATAAGAACAGGAGGTTTGGAGGGGTGGAGGGATGGCCTGGCCAACGGTGGAGTAGCGCTTCATAGCGAAGCGTGCTAAGCAGAGCTGCTAGCAGCAGGAGGCGGGAGGTGGTCCCGGCGGCGCTGGAGGAAGAAGATGAGAGATTGAAGATGGATGCCTGTCGTTGGATGTAAATCCAACGGCTAACATGTCAGAATCATTTGTTGACTAAATTGACAACGACTTGCATTGGCTTCGACCTATTGGCCCACATTTCAGCCTCCAAAAATGTGGCACGTATTCAACCCATTTTTTTTTTCAGAATTTACAGTCTTTTTTGCGCGCTAGAATTTACAGTCAATTTGATCTCTTTTTTGAATTACAGCCATTAGCTGGGCTAGGTGAACAAATAATGTAGCGTCCATGCGGCCCGTTTATTTTATTTCCTAAAAAATTACAGGCCATTTGCACTTTCTCGAAATACACGATTTTGCTGGGCCGATTCTAATTATAATGTTGGGTTGGGCCAGCAATGTTATCAAAAAATAAAAAGGGGCTGAGCATTTTGTTATAAATATATTTAAATAATAAGTGATATTATTACATTCGTCCTTAAATCTTACCAAGCTTTTGTACACAATCACTAGGATTTTCGTGCCAAAACAATCCAGGATTTTATTTGTTAAGAAATTATTTTTATAAGTTAATAAGATGTGGGATATTGTTTTCTTACATATGTAAGTATCTATTAAATATATGATGACAATAAAAATAATATATAATAACATGTGAAATGATTTTTTTAGAAAAACAGGGAGCATCTCCCCGGTTCCATTGCTGAGAACGAAACCACAACATATTCTGATACAGCAGCTCAAAGAGTAGTTCGAAAGCAAAGGTAGAAAAGCTACAAACTAGGGGGGTGGATGAACAAGTTCTCTGATTAACACAAATCACCCGAGCGGTGCCAAAGGCAGAGCGGATAGAGCACTCAAATGACACAAGGAGGGTCCAGCGAAGCCTTCATGGTCTTTAGCCGAGGGGCCGTATCAGCCTGCGGCGACCAGTAAGCAAGCGGAGAGACCGGGCTGGAAGGCGTAGCGTGGTGGATGTCCCTCTTTTTCGGCGCGAGGTGCCCATCATCTTCATCAGAGATCTTGAGACGAGCCCACAGGTCCAGCCCTAGAGCAGGTCGAGCCTTGTTCAGCCACAAGTGATCGCCAACAGTTTCTGGAGGGATCTTGTTAGGGTTTCCACGAAGCTCATCAACTTGTCCTTGTCTGATCCGGAGGAGAGAATCGCCCAGTTCCTCACCATGTTCCTGATCAACCTCAAGACCCGCGGAATGGAAATCCAGGAGGTGTTACTGAAAATTATAGCATTTGTATATTTCCAGAGGCACCAAATGACAGCTGAGTTAACAGTGTTTAAAACCGAGCACTTTTTGGTAGCAATCCAGAATCTGGCGACAGATTCGAAGGATGAGCAAATCTAACTAGAGAAATATTCCTCAATGTGGGCCCAGAGATGTTTAGCAACTATACATTCAAAAAATAGGTGAGAACAAGACTCTTGTTCCAAGCAGTAAACACAATCAAGGGGTTTGATGATGTGTCTCTTCCTAAGGTTATCCCTAGTCATCAATTTGTTTTTGGAGAGAAGCCAGAGAAATACATGAATTTTAGGGGGAACTCTCAATTTCCAGACAACGGGGATAAACACGGGTTGAACCCCTCTAAAGTTGATAACATGATAGAGGGAGCTGGAGGAATACTTCCCCTTATTGTCCAACTGCCAAATCAGGGCATCCGGCTCGGCAGTAAAGGTAATGCTTTTGTTAAAGAGAGTTTTAGGCATTGACCATCCCAAACTTCATTGACACATTTGTTAAGCTCATTGCGGACAGAGTAAATAGGCCAAAATTGGACTGCTAGGGGGGATGTGCCAATCCAACTATCTTCCCAGAACCTGGTTCTGCTCCCATCCCCTATGTTCCATCTGTAGCCAACTTTCACAGCATGCATAATATATTTTAATCCTTTCCAGAATCTAGAGGTCTTAGGGTTGGAGGAAGGGACAAAAATATTAGGTTTATTTCCTAGGTATTTATGGGCAATAAGAAGCTTCCAGGGTTTCAGGTCTTCCTCATAGAATCTTTTAATCCAATACCCTAGAAGACAGATGTTAATTTCTTGGAGGTTAGGTATGCCTAGGCCTCCAAAATCTTTTTTCATAGAGACTAGGGCCCAATTAGCAAGGTGTAGCTTCCTATTTCCCTCAAAATCATTCCACAATCAATGAGACATCTGAGAATTGATGAGGTTCACTGCCCATTTAGGGAACTTGAAGAAGGAGAGGAGATACACTGGAATGCTAGCCAAACAAGCTTGTATGAGGATCAATCTACCTCTGTAAGAGAGAAGTTTGCCCCTCCAGCCAGCAATCCTTTTAATGATTTTATTCAGAAGGGGTTGGATATCCTCTCTCCTCAGTTTATCATAGTGGAGAGGGATACCTAGGTACTTAATGGGGAAGTTACCTTTATTACAAACTAAAATAGAGAGGAAGTCGGCTAACTCCTGATCATCCATGTTGATAGGGATTTGTTCACTTTTAGAGTAGTTGATTCTCATGCCTGAGACTTGTTCAAACCAGGTTAGAACAGTTTTCAGATTGCTAGCATGTGTGGAGTCATTGTCTAAGAAAAGGATGGTATCATCTGCATATTGAAGGCAGATGATGCCACCGGGGCAGACCTGAGGACAGAGCCCTGCAATCAGACTATGATCAGCAGCTTTGCTTAGCATTTTAGTAAGAACGTCCACTACTAAATTAAACAGAAGAGGGGAGATGGGGTCACCTTTCCTAAGGCCTTTACCGGCAAGGAAAAAATCACTTTCACAGTTATTTAACTTGACCCCAACAGACCCCCCATGAGTAAGTTGCTGGATCCAACTCTCCTCTATGAAAGGCTTGGAAAAGATCTAAGAGATCATTTTTCACCAAGTCCCAAAAATGCTGGTAAAACAAGAAGGGAATCACATTAGGACCAGGAGCCCCATCAGGATAAGAGCTAAAAATGGCTTCCTTCACCTATGTCTCTGAAAAAGGGGCTTCTAGCAGCTCATTTTCAGCAGGAGAGACTTTTTTAGAAGCAGAGAAAAAATTGTTTTGTAGAGAGAACCCAGAAGGGTTTTCTTTCTTAAACAGGTCTTTGTAGAAGTCACTAGCCACTTTCAGCATCTCATCTACCTCAGTAACAGGGCCATTAGGGCCATCAAGGGAGTGAATGAGGGTTTTCCTCCTCCTCTGGTTAGCTACTGCATGGAAGTAAGCAGTATTTCTATCACTTCCAACATATCTAGCAGAACTGCGGGTTTTCCTTCTGACAGGGCAATTCTCAACTTTATGGGTAACCATTTTGCAGATAAAACAACTCTTGGGCTTGACACATTTATCCAAATGATGCCCTGGTTCCCCACAATTGTAGCAGATCACCTCAGAGTATGCCATAAGGCCCAAAGCAGGGGCAGGAGCAGTTTTCTGGATGTCCTATCTCTTCTTTTGCTGATTCTTGCCTTGAGATTTCCCACTGATCTGAGAGTTAGAACCACCAGCAGTTTGATCTTGGGCAATTAAAGGAGCCTGCCCAGATTGTGCCCCAATTTGGGGCGGAGGTGGGCCGTACCACTGCCCAACCGGCGCCCCCCCATTGTGATAGGGGAAATTCATCGGAGTTCCTGGTTCCTGCTCATCCTCCAGCCAGATGCTGTCTCTCAGGAAGCAGAAATAACCACCAGACAACTCAATTGAAGCAGATTGCAAGCCTAATTTCAATCTTCTGCAGGTTTGGGGGAGAGGTAAGGTAGGGGATCCACCTGCTCCAGCTCCGGTGGCGTGCTGGTGGGCAGGAGTCCAGTCAAGCATTCCCATCTCGCAGCACGGCGTGGATCTCCTGAATTCACTTCTCCTTTCGCCTATCGAACGAAAGCAATCGGCGGCTCACTGGGGTGGGGCATCATGTGCTTCTCCGAGAAATCTCCTTCGAAGTAGATCCGCAGGGCTAGATTCAGCAGCTCCCAATCCACATGATCCTTGCACATCCAAGCATACCTGCGCAAGTGAGAGAACGGATTCGGTCCCTCCTCGGCTTCCTCCCTCGCAGCTTCCTCCTCTGCGTCCCTCCATTCGTGCGTGCACTGGGTCCAGGAGAGAGCGTCGTCACGGATCCGCATCGCCCGCTCCCTCCATCTCCTCCCTCGAGTCTCCCGCAGCACCGCCGGCGCGACGGAGTCGAGCGGCTGGAGCATCCATGGGAAGGCTTTGTAGACATGTGGGAGATGCATCTTGTACATCTGCCTGTGTTCCAGCCATTCCCCCGTGGATATGGCCGACGACTCCATGGGGCGTGTGGGCGGACTTGCTGAGGGGGGCAGGCGCGCCCGGAGTCAGGAGGCGGGAGGTGGCGGCGAGATCTATTTGCCAATTACTCCCTCCTTTTCGGTTTATAGGGCTCAATTCAAAAATCTCACCAACCAAGGTAGATGATGAATGGTGGAATACTTTTTGTAGTTTGCAAAAGCACCTAATTAATGCACCTGTTTTCCTCAAAAATTTATGTTTATCAATGCATAAATTGCAATGCATGCATGCATAAAGTACATGCATTGGTCAAATTTCTCTTAATACTTGCATGCAATGATTTAATGCACCTTGGAATCTGAACATGTGATGGAAAACAACCAAATTGAGCCTTATAAAATTGAAAAACTAAAATTTTGAGATAAGCCCTATAAACCGAAAAGGAGGGAGTATGTGAACTAAACAGTCAACATATAAAATAATTTAAATATATATAATATAGTTAGAAGAGAAACATAAGTTGGACCTGGCGTTCCTATTCTTATATAGAAAAATAGAACATACCTCTGCGTTTTCTTCAAAAAATACATAAATTGGGCTGCCAAAAATAAAACCTCGGATGGGAGGTCCATAGGCCAGTCAATACATGACGGCCCTAAGAAAATACAAACAGGCCTATGGACCTCCTATCCGAGGTCGTGGGCTGCGCATGTTAAAAATGAAAGCCTAGACGGGGCAGCCCAACACCACGTCCAACACTTGCCAAAACTTCATCCCTCGTTTTCTCTGTGTTTCGCACACTCGACATTCTGTGGGCATTTTGACCGTGCATCATATGAAGATGTGCTATGCATGAATGTTGATCAGCATGATGTTAACTGGCTGGTAGTTCCATTTTCGGCCATGAATAAAAATTCCAACATGATGTTAACCCTATTTGAAAAGGCCGTGTTAATATAAATGCTCTGCCTCTGAAAGTTGCAGTTTCTTATCTGAAACTGAACTTGCAGTTTCTAATCTGAAACTGAAACTTGCAATTTCTTCTCTGAGAATCACATTGTCTGCACTTTTATACTCCTATGAAACTACATTTTTAAGTGCTAAAAATAGATCTCTAGAATTCATAAAATACTTCATATGCTCAATACTGCAAATCTGAAATTCAAAAGACATTCATATCTGAAAGTACTCTCAAAATACACAACACAAAACACAATTCACAACCTGCAAATACTGATAACCCTAAGCTCCTCCTGACAATTCACAACCTGCCCGACTATTGGGCTGGGGGGAGGCAGCCCCCTCCTATTCCTTGGTGGCAGACAGCCGCCCCGTGAGATGATGTGAACGGCGAGGGAGACGATGGCGGGGAAGCGTCGTCGGGCCAACTGCTTTTCTCCTCTTGTAGTTGGGTTCGGTCGACGAAGACTCCACCGGCTCGCTCTGGCAGGACACCCTCACAAACGGCACCCTGTAGATGCTCGATCCTTCAATCTCTGGTGGATGCTCCATCTGGGATCGATACTCCCACCACCACTCCCTCACGATCAGATTCGGTGAATCTATTTGCTCCATGGCCCAGAAGAGCAGCTCTATGTACTCCGGCGTGACTCCCTCCGGGAGTAGTGCCGCCTTTTTGCTCTATTGCAGATATTTGGCCATGGATGTCGCCGTCGCCGCTAGTTGGTCCTTGTTGTCAAACCAAGACTGTATCTCCAACATCCTTGCTAGCTTCATAGGGTCGCCGTCTGCGATCCTCACATATCGGTTGTACTCCTCCATCGATCTACTTCTCCACAACACCTTCACTTGCCGGCGGTGGTTTTTGAATGGAAGAGGAGAGGAGCAGCGCTGGTTTTGGATTAGAACGGGAGAGGAGCGACGCTGGTTTTGGACTGGAACAGGAGAGGAGGGGCGGTGGTTTTGAAATGGAAGAGGAGAGGAGCGGCGCTGCATTTAGAATGGAACAGGAGAGGAGTGGCAGTGGTTTAAGAGAAGAGCGGAAGAGCGGCGCTGGTCTTGGAAGTATTTTTTTGTTGTTTCGCGTATTTTGGGTCAAAGTTTAACCACGTACTGTATTTGACAAGCGAAATGTGAATGCATGTCACCAAAAATTGTACCGTTTGGTTCGTATCTGAATGTACTTTCAAATTATACTCCCTCCATTTTTTATACAAGGCCACAAACTCATATTACAGGTACCAAGGTAAAAATCAATGCTATGTTTAAGTCAATGTTGCTAGCTAGCTTGTCACCTTGATTGTCGTGTTAATTAATGTGGTTTTTCTCTCCCAAGCACAACAAGCCAACCCTCTTACTCCTCATTGGTTGATTAATGTTGGGCATGCAAGCTAACCTTCTCACTCCCGCATGCACACAAGGGATATTAATGTCCTCGGGTGCTAGTACGAGGCAAACGCCATCAATTTTGCCTCGATTAATGTTAGTGGCCTTGTATAGTTGCAAATTGTAATTTTGATAGTGGACTTGTATACAACATATAACATATATTTTATGTGCGAAAATCATGGTCAATTATGACCCAGAATAAAAGGGAGACTAGTTAATGTGGGGTCACTTTCTTAATTGAAGGGTAAATTGATTTTTATTTTGATCCAGTCAGAGCGCGCCAGCCCTCTCGTCCAATCCTAAATCGCTGCCGCACGCTCCTCTCCCTCTTCTCCACTGCAAAACCACATCCTCTCCTCTCCATCATCTCCATTCCAAAACCACCGTCTCGCCTCTCCCTCTTCTCTATTGCAAGACCACCGTGTCTCCTCCGTTTTCTAGACACTTTGCTCCATGGCGCAGGCGCAATCCATGGATACAAAATTTGTATACTTTATACTATTTGAAAGTCGAGGGTGGGGCTTTTCCTGCAAGGTAGGCGGCGGGGCAGTTCCGCCTAGTCGGTTCAACAGAGACGCGAGAAGACGAGGGAGTAGGCTGCTGCAAACGTAGGGCTGTGTGATTTGACAGCGAGTTACTGCTGGACAGGTGGGGCCCCGTGATTTGACTTGCCATTATCATTTTAACTGCGACCGGCGTGTGTCTCCCAAATTCCTGACCACCTCCATACAGGTGCCTCTCCCAATGCTCCACCATGTAGTAGATGCTAGCTCTTGCATGAGAGCCCACTTCTCCACTTTTTCCTTGCCTCTCTTTCCTCCACATATGCAAAAATGCCATGTAAAGCGCACTATTGTACTTACTTTTACTTGCTCCTACAGGTGCTTAAGCTTGCCACATAGGCATAAAGTCTGATGTGGCAAGTTAATCAAGAAGAGAGAGACTAGTTTGGTGACCCAAGGAAGAAACGGTGCTAAGCGCGTGTACCTAGGTGAAAAGACAATTTTGAGTCTATAGCTAATTAAATGAAGCAAACTTAGCAACACCATTTCATTGGAAGAGGTCACTCCTTGGCAAATGCAATAAATACACGCGCTTACTAGCACCGTTTCTTCCTTGAGTATGAAGAAAGAGATAGAGAGGAGTAACAAAAAATACACTTATAGCCAACCTTGTGGTAGTATGAGTGACTAAGTGATGACTATGTATGACATGCCAACATCAGATAGCCTAACACACCGTGTTAAATCTCCAAGGGTGCAACCGCGCGAGCGACACGACGGTCGTGGTAGGCGCAACCATGATACGGGCTGCTGGCAGCCCTTGGATCTGAGATCAAACGGTCACATGCTAAGTTGCTGAAAATTTGCAGAATAACCCTCCAGGATAGGATATTCACCCATAGGTCTAGAATCACGCTATGCAACCGTTCGATCCAGATCCAAGGGATCTCGGAAGCCCGTATCATGGGAGAATGAAAAGCCACTACCCTGCCGTTCGCATGCTGGCAATTCGCTCCTACTCGTCCCCGCACGTCCTTCAATACTACGGCGGTTCCCTCCTAGTCGTCCCATCCATTCACATTACGACAGTTCCACTAATCCTAACCCTCCTCCCAAATCCATGGCGTCCCAAATCTCCATGATCGGCGGTGAGTACAAGGTTAGAACCATCACCTTCGATGAGTTCGACGTCATCTACACCCGTTCTTCCGCGACGGTGAAAGGATGCCTTTCTCGCTTCAGACGCATGTTCGAAAACTCAGATGATCCTGGGATGAGAGAAGGATCTAAAGGACGAAGAGAGGAAGAAGCCCGCCGTGATCCAGGTTTGCATGCATGACTTATGCTTGGTCTACCACATATGCCATGCCGATGTTGAGTGCCAGGATGTTAAGGACTTCCTCGGGAGCAACCTAGTCAAATTCTTTACTGTAGACTTTGGTAACGACAAAGAAATCCTGGGTCGGATAGGCCTCATTGTAGGCAACCCCTTCGACCTCCAAAAGAATCGGCTGGTGCCCTCTCGTCAGCCTTCAATGCTGACCCTGGCAGGAGCCATGGTTCATCCTTCGTACGGTAAACTGGTGAAACCTCCATACACGTTTCATCGTCATGCATGGCAGCGGAATGTACTAGATATAGACCACATCCAGTATGCTGCAATGGATGGCTACCTTTGCTTCAATATCTACAAGGGTTGGATGAAGAGCAATAGCCAAGTGTGCGGTTCAAGCAAAGAAGTATCGGCCAAGAGGAAGAGGGACAAGGACGAAGTCGAGGACATGGATGAGGACTCCGAGTAAGGTGGCAGTGTCGTTGCTCATGGTGGTTCTAATGCAGTGTCTACTGGAACAGTTGCAAAGTTTAATTTCAGGTGTGCTTAATTTAGTTTGAGGGGTGTGTTGTGCTGAGCCCCCAGCAGAACTATGTTATGTTTCTTCTTGTTACTTTAACTCTTCAGTACGTACATACTAGTATTTCTTACATTTCATCTTTTAGTTGGTATAGTACTACCACTCGTTTCTTCACATTATATATGTACAATATATATGGCCAACATCATATAGCCAGCAGTTTAGTTGTCAAAGAATTTCAGGGTGCTTAGTTTTGTCAAAGAATTCTAGGATGCTTAGAGGGTGCTTGGATCCAAGGGACTTATTTTAGTCTGACTAAAACTAGTCTCTTTAAGAGGCTAAAGTTCCAAGCACCCGTGACTAATGAGGGGCTAAAACTAGTCTTGAGACTAAATTTTTTTAGTCAGGGGTACCCCTACTAAAATGTGGATTAGTCCTCTCTCTACTCATTTAACTCCTCTCCTTTAACACATGCGAGTTCTGGATTGGAGGGTTTGGAGGATAATAAATGCTCATTAACTTGATTTTAGCCTTTTTAGTATTTGGATCCAAGCTTGGGTGAGGCTAGCATGTTTTAGTCCCACTACTTTTAGTCATGGGACTAAAGCGTAACCAAGCACCCTCTTAGTTTTATTTGAGGGGTGGGTTGTGCTGGACACCATTATTGTGACTAGCCTTTTTAATAGTACTATATGCATAATTTGGCGACAAGCGCTCTCTATATGTACCACCTTTTTTTTAATTTCAAGTTTTGCTCCATGGCGCAATCCATCGATACTACTGCTGTACAAAAGTATACATTTTTTAAAAGGCTAGAGGGCGGGGCAGTCTAGCTTGGTCGGTTTCACGAGAGGCGAGGGCCTTTGTGATTTGACGGCTCATTACTACTGGAAGGCGGGGCCTTGTGATTTGACTGCTCGTATAAATGCGCCGACGACCTGATCGAGGAGGAGCAAAGAACCGTGCGGTATACTCAAGTCTTCCACTGGAGTAGTACTGCGACGAAGGAGCACGAAACACGGCAGCCCAGTGCCATATGGCGATAAAAAATGATCTAATTTGCTACTCATCTCATTGTTAGCATTGTTCTATTCATTCCCTCAAAAAAACATTGTTTTATTCATGCCTCGCAGAGAACGTGACATGTGTGGCGAAACACTCGAAGCAAAAGATGAAACACAGGAGCAAAAGAAGAAGGAAGATTATCACCCCAAATGATCTAATTTGCCGCGGAGTCGTAACTGCTTCTTCATCACCTACACGACCTCCATCTCCTTGCGCGTCTCCTCCGCCATCTTCATCATTGTGTCCATGACGCGGCATTTCTCGACGCGAGCCTTCATCATCTGTTCCACGGCCATATTACGTACCTTGACAGCAGCCGGGTGCTCGATGCGGAGCTTCGCCAACTCTTCCTTCCGTTCCATGGCGAGGGCCTGCAGCATCTTCATCGAGGAACTACTATTCTCATGCAGCTTCTTCCAGCCGGCGTTCTTCTCCTTCAACAGGTCGATCTCGTGGCAGAGCTTCGCATTGTCCTCCCGAAGTCGCAGGATTTCGCCGGTCACCTTCTTCTCCGAGGCAATGCTCTTCTTCAGCAGCATCACCAAGCCGGCGATCAACTCCCCCTCCTGATTGAGCTCAGCGGGCATGTCGTCGAGGCTCTCCTTCAGCAACTCCATCAAGCCTTGTATGAACTCCTTCTGCTTATTGAGCTGATCGGGCATGCCATCGAGGGATAACGACTCCAGCTCCGCCAGCTCGGCATGTTCCCCTCCGCGCTTGGGTGCTCTTGGGAGCCATCGCCTTCCCGTGAGAGATCTTTCAAGGTCTCTGCGTGGCGGCGAGCCCTCTCTTTTTTTTCCACAGCCTTGGTTGCCGCTCCCTTGTTACGAGTAGTTCTCGACCTAGAGCTGCGCTCACCGGCCATGGCAACGATGGACGAAGAAGAAGCACTTATGAGGAGCAAAGGTAGTGATTTTCGATTAGGTAGTTCCCCTTTTTATAACCTAAGTACTAGCACTAGTACTAATACCTGCATAGTGGGAACACGTTCAGGTTTGGTACGTACTACTAGTAGGTGTGAGCAAGCTTTCGAATGTGATGTGAACAAGGTAAAGATTAATTGATGGTTTTGGTTTCGAGGCCCGAGACGGCTCCCGATGAGTTTAGCGGAACATAAATTTCAAGTACTACACTGCTCAAATGCGTAAATATTGAGTAGTATGTTACTGTCAAAAATTGGCACAAAATACGAAGGAGACCAATGGAAGTACTACTAGCAACCCACGATTTAACTACTCGCACGTGCGCAGTGGAGTAATAATGTCTTTCTTCCGCCCTCACATCCACTCAATTTGCATGCGCTGTATTAATCAACCATCAATGAAGTGAACGACTTTACACGCGTCAAATTATCACATGGGGTGGATCTTGGTACAAAATTGCGTCCGCCCGTGTACCCGCGTGTGCGTGCGAGGAATGAGTGCGTGCATGGCGTGCGTGCACATCTTCGCTTCGTGCATGTACCGCCAGTATGGCTCAGGGAGGACGAGTACATTCTTCTAGAACCAGCAGCACGTCACTGTGATCAATCCACGCAAGGAGGTCGCGACAACGCCTACACATGTGCCACGTGGCTTCATGAACTGTAAGAGAGACACTGTGTAGCGTGCCATTGGTATTCTAGTTTACGTGTTTTGCACAAACTCGAAATACTAGTAAGGTACACGTGCATTGCACGCATCAGATTTTGCAACCAAATTATGAATAAATACCACACTATAGCATGTAAGCTCCGAGTCACATATGCCTGATGTAGCCCTTTGTTTAATTCTTATAGTTCATCTCATTCAAAATCAATTAGTTTTTATAAAAAAGCTAAGAACGCGGGAATAGGAAAAACATGGGATTATAGTGGAATGTCGTCTTGAATCCTACAGGATTGTACGAGTGTTTGATTGTGCATAGAAAAAACGCATAATTCTTTCATAGAGGTTTGAGTGGATGGGATGTTTCCTATGAAATCTAGTGCAAATGAATCATATGGAAAAATTCCTATGGTTTACAATCCTACGAATCAAACAACCAAGATAGGAAAAATTCCTAATGATTAGAATCCTCCAAAATTCCTTTGAGAATCCTTTGAATCAAAGAAGCCCTTAATATATTTATGATTCATGGAACTGTGCGTTGTAAACCATAAAGTAAAAACAAATAATGGCAATTCAACTAGAAAAAAAGTTTGGGAAGTTAAGATACGGAAGAATCTAGAACAAAAGAGAACCACTATTGTTTTGAGGTTTGTGCATTATGCTTAAGTTCAACCATGGAGTCTGCTAGATTGTACATGTGGCGAAATCTGGTGGGTGGGCTAGAAGATGGTGCGAGGGGCCGAGTGGAGGGAGACTATGAAGGAATGCACAAGTGGAGATCGATATTTAGAGAGAGGGGGCGAACACGTGCGCTGATGCGCGCAGTGGCGGAGCCATGAAAAATAAATGAGCTAGGGGGCCAAGCATTGCTAATCCTTTCCGAGGAGGGTCAATTCATGAACTTAAACCATTTTAGCAGCAATTGTCTAATGATCACATTCATATTAGCCTTGATATATAGTGATGTTAGGGGGGAGGGGGGCAGGGCCCATACTGCCCCCTGTCTTCGCCATTGTGCACGCGTCTAAGAGATGAGGAGGAAGGCATGGATGATGAGAGGGGGACGTTGGATACATAATTAATGTGGGTGTATTAGCTATATATGTTAATCCTATATAGAGAGATATAGATTGATCGATGTGGACATGGGAAAGAGGGTGAGACCTCACTGGATATATCGATTGATCGATTTGTGTGGAAAACTATGAAAGACCTAGCTATATACACACATATATAGAGGAACATCGATTGTTGCGCATGCACGCGTGAGAGATAAAGAATGCCCGATATGATGGAGAGGGGGATGTGTGTTGGTGTGTGCCTTCATGGGAGACCGACCTGAAGAAAAAGATTGCATGCGTGCGATGGATAATGCCGACTGGTAGTGTGTGTACATGCATGCACGAGAGAAAGTTAGTGGTACAATTATAAAGAGAAGACTACTGTGTGGTTGTAAAAGAATAGCTGAATAGGTGAGGTCACAATCAATGTAAAGTTGAATTCAAATATTTGAATAAGAGATCCTGATGTTTGAAACCCATGCATGCATGAATATAACGGAGATCTGCGCGGTGTGGTTTGGAAACGAGCATGTTGTAATGTATACACATTGAACAAGGTCAGACTGATTTGAATTTGAGATACCGATGGCACACATCATTTGGCCATGTTGCATCCGTGCATGGACACACTATTCTAATTGGAGATGATGGGCGGCTTTTGCATCACATATCTATATCTATACCCCTATATATATTATATATATTTTTTATTGTGTGCGGGTAACTTTAACTTTGAAAGATGGTCGTTGGATGAGGCGAATCCGATGGTCCAAAGATGGCAAATTTGAGCACTACTGGCCGTTGGATATCATCTAGATCCCACCAGATTTCGCCACATGTATAATCTAGAAGACTCCATGGCAGGAGGGGGCCGACGGACTCTACATAAGCCACCCCCCCTCCTCAGTATGAAGGGTTCGCACCCCTGTTATTCATGCGCCAGTAATCCAATCGACCGCCTCCGGGCACCGAGACGTAGGGCTGTTACTTCCTCCGCGAAGGGCCTGAACTCGTACATCTTGGTGTGTTTACAACTTCCCAATAGCTGAGATCTAGCCTCTCCATACTTACCCCCCTACATCACTGTCAGAGTTAGAACCACGACACCCGTGACTAATGAGGGGCTAAAACTAGTCTTGAGACTAAATTTTTTTAGTCAGGGGTACCCCTACTAAAATGTGGATTAGTCCTCTCTCTACTCATTTAACTCCTCTCCTTTAACACAGGCGAGTTCTGGATTGGAGGGTTTGGAGGATAATAAATGCTCATTAACTTGATTTTAGCCTTTTTAGTATTTGGATCCAAGCATGGGTGAGGCTAGCATGTTTTAGTCCCACTACTTTTAGTCTTGGGACTAAAGCATATCCAAGCACCCTCTTAGTTTTATTTGAGGGGTGGATTGTGCTGGACACCATTATTGTGACTAGACTTTTTAATAGTACTATATGCATAATTTGGCGACAAGCGCTCTCTATATGTACCACCTTTTTTTTAATTTCAAGTTTTGCTCCATGGCGCAATCCATCGATACTACTGCTGTACAAAAGTATACATTTTTTAAAAGGCTAGAGGGCGGGGCAGTCTAGCTTGGTCGGTTTCACGAGAGGCGAGGGCCTTTGTGATTTGACGGCTCATTACTACTGGAAGGCGGGGCCTTGTGATTTGACTGCTCGTATAAATGCGCCGACGACCTGATCGAGGAGGAGCAAAGAACCGTGCGGTATACTCAAGTCTTCCACTGGAGTAGTACTGCGACGAAGGAGCACGAAACACGGCAGCCCAGTGCCATATGTTGATAAAAAATGATCTAATTTGCTACTCATCTCATTGTTAGCATTGTTCTATTCATTCCCTCAAAAAAACATTGTTTTATTCATGCCTCGCAGAGAACGTGACATGTGTGGCGAAACACTCGAAGCAAAAGATGAAACACAGGAGCAAAAGAAGAAGGAAGATTATCACCCCAAATATCTAATTGCCGCGGAGTCGTAACTGCTTCTTCATCACCTCACGACCTCCATCTCCTTGCGCGTCTCCTCCGCCATCCTTCATCATTGTGTCCATGACGCGGCATTTCTCGACGCGAGCCTTCATCATCTGTTCCACGGCCATATTACGTACCTTGACAGCAGCCAGGTGCTCGATGCGGAGCTTCGCCAACTCTTCCTTCTGTTCCATGGCGAGGGCCTGCAGCATCTTCATCGAGGAACTACTATTCTCATGCAGCTTCTTCCAGCCGGCGTTCTTCTCCTTTCAACAGGTCGATCTCGTGGCAGAGCTTCGCATTGTCCTCCCGAAGTCGCAGGATTTCGCCGGTCACCTTCTTCTCCGAGGCAATGCTCTTCTTCAGCAGCATCACCAAGCCGGCGATCAACTCCCCCTCCCGATTGAGCTCAGTGGGCATGTCGGAAAGATCTCCAACTCTTTCCCCACTCTAACCTCGATCCATTCGGGGGCTAAAGATGAAGACATGTACCTAGGGTGGGGACACAGACCTGACCAAAGAGTCCTACCCTAGGACATCCCTAGGAGAAGTCACCTTTGAATCGACTTAAAGGTATCCCACGTGACAGACTCAAGACACTCGACCAGAAAGTTACCACTCGACCATGAAGCCAACCACTCGACCGCCAGGAGGCCTACAGTCACTCCGCAGGCAAACGTTCAGCTGTTAAGTAGTCTTTATGGTCTTCATAGCATTTTATTAGGGGCGTTACCAGTAACGCCCAGCCTTAAATGTACCTTAAACCCTGCATTACTGAGGGCAGGAGGGGGCCGGCGGACTCTACATAAGCCACCCCCCTCCTCAGTATGAAGGGTTCGCACCCCTGTTATTCACGCGCCAGTAATCCAATCGACCGCCTTCGGGCACCGAGACGTAGGGCTGTTACTTCCTCCGCGAAGGGCCTGAACTCGTACATCTTGGTGTGTTTACAACTTCCCAATAGCTGAGATCTAGCCTCTCCATACTTACCCCCTACATCACTGTCAGAGTTAGAACCACGACAGTTGGCGCCCACCGTGGGGCCGGAATCTTAGCGCCTGATTGGGGAAGTTGCGGTTTTTCCGATCCCTTTGATCATGGTTTCGTGCGGAGTTTTGGTGGAGGGCCGCGAGATCCGTCTCGGCGCGCTCACGTTCATCGCCGACGACTCTGCCTGGCTTCAAGAGGCGCCACTCGACGTCGACGCGCTCCCCGTCCGCGGTGCGACGCATTTCCGCGCATTCGTTCGTGGCGTCCTCCTGTAGCAGCCGTTGACCCAGTATCGGTCAGCCCCCGTATTGTCTCCCCGCTCTGTCTCCCACCGGCGCAAGCGCTCCGGTCGGTCAAGACTTCAGAGGTGGGTGAGGCATGCCGTGGTTCGCCAGTCGGCCACCCCGCAAGTCGCGGCAATCGAGCCCGACAAATCCCTCTCGGCCTGTTCGACCTGTCGACTGGCTCCGCGGAGACCGCATCCGAGTGCGACAGCAGCGACCCAGCGGCTGAGATCCTGGCGGTCGATGGAACACACAGTCCTCCCGGTTTCCCTCGCGCTGATGGAGGCGCGGGTGGGGGCGGCCCGTCGCATCCCCACGATGAGTATCTCCCCGAACCTCTCACGTCATCACAGCGAGAGGAGCTTCGCCGCCGAAACACGGACGCCCTCCGCACCCCTATCGTCGGGGAGTCCCCCGAGGCCCGGGCCTTGGAGGACGCGCGTTTGGCTAATTTGGCCAAGCGCACTCGACTGGAGAATCTCCAGCGAGCACTCGACGAGCGAGCGCGTCAGCGGGCTCCCGAGTCTAGTCGACGCCAGCTCTTCCCGCCGACGCAGGTATATCGAACCCCAGTTCAGAATTTGGCCGCTGCGGCCCGTATAGCAGAATCAATTCAGCCCTCCCAGTCGGAGGCTGGCAGGGGCTTGTTACAGATCAGAGCGTTGCTCCGGGCGGCGGGAAACCAAAATTCCGCTGTTTCTCAGTCGCGGAACAGGATCCACAGTCGATCCGTTGCAACCGATACAGTCCAGTCGGCTCACAGCCCGCGTTCGCCCCCGAGGCGTGAGGGGCGTGGCGACCGGCATGAT
The DNA here is from genome assembly GCF_003073215.2 of Triticum urartu. Classification (NCBI taxonomy): domain Eukaryota; kingdom Viridiplantae; phylum Streptophyta; class Magnoliopsida; order Poales; family Poaceae; genus Triticum; species Triticum urartu. The sequence continues at coordinate 348,732,259 of NC_053022.1, forward strand.
CAGTACGGAAGGAACGAGCAGTATGATCACCGATCCGATCGTGATGATCGACGTCGAGTGCCAACCCCTCCCCCGAGGAGTGGGTCATATGCGCCTCGACATCGAGATGACAGGCGCCCTCGTAGCGTTGGGCAGAGGGTTCCCGTCGACCCCAGGGACCCAGGCTTTGACGCGAGATCTGTCCTTGTTCAAGCCTTGGTTGATAGGAACAGGGCTCATCGGGAAGGCCAGAACAGAGATGCGCCCGCCAGCAGGAGAGTACATGCTTCAGGGCCAGAGTGTTTCAGTCGAGCCATCAGAGCCGCAGTGATTCCTCCCAATTTCAGGCTGGCGACTGGAATCAGCAAGTTCACCTGTGAATCTAAGCCTGACACTTGGCTCGAAGATTACCGAGTGGCTGTACAGATTGGCGGTGGCAATGATGAGGTGGCCATGAAGCATTTACCTCTCATGTTAGAGGGCCAAGCCAGAGCGTGGCTAAATCAGTTGGCACCCAGCAGCATTTACACTTGGGAGGATCTCTCCCGAGTGTTTATCACAACCTTCGAAGGAACATGCAAGCGACCTGCAGGCCTTACAGAGTTGCGACCTTGCGTGCAGAAGCTGAATGAAACCCTGAGGGAATACATCCAGAGGTGGATCACACTACATCACTCGGTTGAGAATGTGCCAGACCATCAAGCAGTTTGTGCCTTCAAGGAACGCGTTAAATACAGAGAGTTGAATCTGAAGTTCGGTCGAACTGGAGAGATGTCTCTGAATCGGATGATGGAGATTGCCACCAAGTACGCTAATGGTGAAGACGAGGACCGACTCCGGAGTGGCAAGCACAAGGCAGTCGCCCAAGAAACCGGAGGAAACTCCATTCGGAAACAGAAGCGGAAGGCCGAGCCAGCCGCTCCTGGGGAGGCCCTGGCCGTAGCCCAGGGAAACTTCAAGGGAAAACCCAAGGGCACCTGGAAGCCCAAGAAAGTCAAGGATCAGGATGGAAACGACGTTTTGGACCTGCCGTGTCACATCCACACCAAGAAAGATGAAGAGGGTAATTTTATTTACCCAAAGCATACCACTCCACAGTGCCGGCTCCTAATCCAGCAGTTTCAAGGCAAACAGTCCAAGGATAAGGAAAAAGAGTCAGACAAAGTCGAGGACAAGGAAGATAGCGACGACGGATACCCCCAAATCAATTCCACCCTGATGATTTTTGCTGATGTCGAAAGCAAAAGTCGACTGGAAGTCATCAACCGTGAGGTGAATATGGTTGCTCCGGCAACACCCAGTTATCTGAAGTGGTCTCAGACTGCCATCACGTTCGACCAGTCTGATCACCCTACGCACATTGCTACCCCTGGGTGGCAAGCATTGGTGGTCGATCCAATTGTCGAAGGCACTCGACTGACCAAAGTCTTGATGGATGGTGGCAGTGGCCTGAACATACTGTACGCCGAAACTTTGAAAGGAATGGGCATTCCGATGTCCAGACTGAGTACCAGTAACATGAGCTTCCACGGAGTCATTCCTGGCAAGAAAGCCGAATCTCTCGGCCAGATTGCTCTTGATGTGGTTTTTGGTAATTCAAAGAATTACTGCAAGCAAAAGTTGACATTCGAGGTTGTGGACTTCCAAAGTGCTTATCATGCCATTTTGGGCAGGCCAGCTTACGCACGCTTCATGGCTCGACCATGTTACATGTACCTCAAACTGAAGATGCCTGGCCCTAAAGGGGTAATCACTGTTACAGGCAATCGGAAGAAGGTAGAAGAGTGCTTTCAGAAAGGCTCAAAGATTGCAGATGCTCAGATGGCAGTGGTCGAGCTGCAAGAGTACCAAAAGACTGCCGATCCGAGTGAATTGCTACGGGCCAAGAAGCCTGCTTCAGAGTCAGCTTTTCAGTCGTCCGGTGAAACAAAGACAGCTCACATTCACCCGACCGACCCCGACGCTGCTCCGACTCACATCTCGACGACGTTCGACTCCAAATAGGAAGAAGCGCTCATCCAGTTCCTCCGTGAGAACTGGGACGTCTTCGCATGGAAGCCTTCTGACATGCCTGGAGTTCCCAGGGGGCTGGCTGAGCACCGTCTGCGAGTCGACCCAAAGTTCAAGCCTGTGAAAGAACATCTTCGACGGTCCGTCGTCCAGAAGAGGAAAGCCATTGGCGAGGAGGTGGCTCGGCTCTTAGCAGCGGAGTTCATCCGAGAGATTTACCACTCCGAGTGGCTTGCCAATGTCGTCATGGTCCCCAAGAAGGACAAGTCACTTCGCATGTGCATTGATTTCAAACATATCAATCGGGCCTGCCCGAAAGATCATTTCTCTCTCCCCCGCATCGACCAGATAGTGGACTCGACCGCGGGATGTGAGCGTTTTTCTTTTCTAGATGCTTATTCAGGGTACCATCAGATCCGTCTGTATGGACCTGACGAGATCAAAACGGCTTTCGTCACCCCATTTGGGTGCTTCTGTTATGTCACCATGCCCTTCGGCCTCAAGAATGCTGGAGCCATGTTCATGAGGATGATTCAGAAGTGTTTGCTCACTCAGATTAGTCGGAACGTAGAAGCATACATGGATGATATTGTGGTTAAGTCACGGAAAGGTTCCGACCTACTGACTGACCTTGCTGAAACCTTTGCTAACCTCAGGAGATATGATATCAAGCTCAATCCATCAAAGTGCACATTCGGAGTTCCAGGTGGAAAGTTACTCGGTTTTCTCGTTTCCGAACGAGGAATCAACGCTAACCCCGAGAAAGTTGGCACCATACTCCGGATGAAGTGCCCCGTGCGTATACACGATGTCCAGAAGCTTACAGGTTGCTTGGCCGCTCTAAGTTGATTCATTTCTCGACTCGGTGAAAAAGCGTTGCCTCTTTACCGACTGATGAAGAAGTCTGACAAGTTCGAGTGGACTCCAGTAGCTGACGCAGCGTTTGCAGAGCTCAAAGCTCTGCTCTCCACCCAGTCGGTGCTTGCTGCCCCAATCAGCAAAGAGCCTCTGCTGCTGTACATTGCGGCCACGGGACAAGTTGTCAGTACAGTACTCACGGTCGAGTGGGAAGAAGAAGGAAAGGCCTTCAGAGTTCAGCGCCCAGTCTATTATCTATCTGAAGTTTTGACCCCTTCAAAACAAAGATACCCTCACTACCAGAAGCTTGTATATGGGATTTACATGACCACGAAGAAGGTTGCACATTACTTCTCTGACCACTCCATTACAGTCGTCAGCGATGCCCCACCGTCAGAGATTCTGCATAACAAAGATGCAACTGGTCGAGTGGCCAAGTGGGCGATTGAACTCCTTCCCTTAGATATCAAGTTTGAAGCAAAGAAGGCTATCAAGTCCCAAGCAATCGCAGATTTCATCGCTGAGTGGATTGAACAGCAGCTTCCGACTCAAGTTCACTCGGAGCACTGGACCATGTTCTTTGATGGATCTAAGATGCTGAATGGTTCCGGTGCTGGGGTAGTTCTAGTCTCCCCCCGAGGAGATAAGCTCAGATACGTTCTCCAGATTCACTTCGATTCCTCCAATAATGAAGCAGACTATGAAGCACTTTTGTATGGGTTGCGCATGGCCATTTCACTCGGCGTCCGTCGCCTCATGGTCTATGGTGACTCAGATTTGGTGGTTAATCAGGTGATGAAGGAGTGGGACGTCAGAAGTCCGGCTGTGACTGGTTATTGCAATGCAGTGAGAAAGCTAGAAAAGAAATTCGAGGGGTTAGAGCTTCATCACATCCCCCGACTGAAAAATCAAGCAGCTGATGATCTGGCAAAGATAGGCTCCAAGAGAGAAGCCATTGCCAGCAATGTGTTGTTGGAGCACATCCGCTCGCCGTCAGTCCAGGAGGATCCTTTCACAGAAGAAGCCCCACAACTGAAAAGTGCCACAGATCCGACTGAAGTCGAAGTTCCTGCTGTGGTCGACCTAATCATGGAAGTCTTGGCAATCACTCCCGCCTGGACGATACCATACATCGCGTATATCCTAAGGAAAGAGCTCCCAGAGGACGAGGAAGAGGCTCGACAGATCGTCCGCCGATCCAAGGCCTTCACAGTGATAAAGGGGCAATTGTATAGAGAAAGCGCGACTGGAATCGGTCAGAAGTGCATAACACCAGAAGAAGGTCGGATAATCCTTGATGATATCCACTCGGGGACCTGTGGCCACCATGCGTCCTCTCGGACCATTGTGGCTAAAGCATACCGAGCGGGATTTTACTGGCCTAGAGCAAATGAGATGGCAAAAGAGATAGTCGACAAGTGTGGAGGCTGCCAGTTCTACTCCAACATGTCGCACAAGCCTGCATCAACCCTGAAGACCATTCCACTCGTCTGGCCCTTTGCTGTCTGGGGACTGGACATGGTTGGTCCACTGAGAATAGGCAGGAGCGGATTCACGCATGTGCTTGTGGCAGTCGACAAGTTCACCAAATGGATTGAAGCCAAGCCTATCAAAAATCTTGATGCTAGCACTGCTATCAGTTTCATCAGAGAGTTGATATTCAGGTATGGGGTCCTGCATAGCATCATCACTGACAATGGGTCAAACTTCGATTCAGACAAGTTCAGAGCTTTTTGCGCCTCTCAATGCACACGAGTCGACTACGCGTCGGTCGCGCATCCTCAGTCGAATGGACAAGCTGAAAGAGCAAATGGTCTGATTCTCAAAGGACTGAAGCCTCGGCTGATGCGTGATCTCAAGCACGCGACAGGTGCTTGGGTCGACGAGCTTCCGTTAGTTCTGTGTCGATTCCACGCGGATGTGAAGAGTCGAGCCTTCCAAGAAGGAGATTTGGTCTCGAGTGGATCAACAGAAACCACACAAGCTTGGCTCCTACTTGGGAAGGCCCCTTCATCGTTACCATAGTCCTTCACAACGGAGCATATCACTCTACAATGTTGATCACCAGATCGACGAGCCCAGCTTTGGAATTGCGGAACTACTCCGCCCCTTTTACACTTGAGTTCTCCCTTGGCAGAGATGTAATAAGAAAAATTTCTGCAGTTCATTTTTATCAAGGCAGAGTGTTCCAATTTGTTGTCCACTTTTTACATTATGAAATCCCCCAGTGGGTGACTTAGCTGCGAATCCGTTTCGCCTAAGTTGAAAAATCTACCGAGTTGGAGAGCAAACCTCCCACTCGGGGGCTTAGCTGCAGTCCAGGACTCGCCTAAGTTCTCCCACTAAGAGACTTAGCTGCAGTCAGTGCTCGCCTAAGTGTTTAAAAAATCCTACCGAGTGGAGAGCAAACCTCAAACTCGGGGGCTTAGCTGCAGTCCAGGACTCGCCTAAGTTCTCCCACTAAGAGACTTAGCTGCAGTCAGCACTCGCCTAAGTTTGAAAAATCCCACCGAGTGGAGAGCAAACTCCCACTCGGGGGCTTAGCTGCAGCCCAGCGCTCGCCTAAGTGTTAAAATCCCACCGAGTGGAGAGCAAACCTCCCACTCGGGGGCTTAGCTGCAGTCCAGGACTTCGCCTAAGTTCTCCCACTAAGAGACTTAGCTGCAGTCAGTGCTCGCCTAAGTGTCTAAAAATCCCACCGAGTGGAGAGCAAACTTCCCACTCGGGGACTTAGCTGCAGCCCAGCGCTCGCCTAAGTGTTCAAAAAATCCCTCCGAGTGGAGAGCAAACCTCCCACTCGGGGACTTAGCTGCAGCCCAGGACTCGCCTAAGTTCTCCCACTAAGAGACTTAGCTGCAGTCAGTGCTCGCCTAAGTGCTTAAAAATCCTACCGAGTGGGGAGCAAACCTCCCACTCGGGGGTTTAGCTGCAGCCCAGGACTCGCCTAAGTTCTCCCACTAAGAGACTTAGCTGCAGTCAGTGCTCGCCTAAGTGTTTAAAAATCCTACCGAGTGGGGAGCAAACCTCCCACTCGGAGGCTTAGCTGCAGTCCAGGACTCGCCTAAGTTCTCCCACTAAGAGACCTAGTTGCAGTCAGTGCTCACCTAAGTGTTTAAAAATCCTACCGAGTGGAGAGCAAACCTCCCACTCGGGGGCTTAGCTGCAGCACGACGCTCGCCTAAGTAATCAAACTGTGAAGATATCCAACGAGAAATCTAGTTCAGAAAAAGCCTAAAAGGTCCCAGACCTCAAAGTACTCGAGCCCTCGGCTCGGCAGAGTTTAAACGGTTACAAATGCACTCGGCATTCCGAGGTAAATTCAAAGTTTTTTACTCCTCAGGAGGAGGACTGGAAGGGGCGACGAACTCATCCAAGTCGATCCCGTCGGCAATACGGGTGGCAGCAGCAATGAAAGTCTCCATGAAGTCTTGAAAGTTGTTCTTCCTAGTATTGGCAACTTGGATGGCCGCCAGCTTTTCTTCTCGCGCCTCCTTGCAATGGACGCGGACCAGAGACAGAGCAACGTCAGCACCACATCTAGCAGAAGATTTCTTCCATTCCGCCACTCGACCTGGGACTTCGTTAAGTCGATCCATCAGAGACTCGAGGTCGTTCTGAAGCGTCGTCCCAGGCCAGAGTGATGTGTCGATCCGCGACATCGCCACTTTCAGCCGAGCCAGATAGTCAACGAGGCTGGCAGTACGAGACTCCAGCCGGAGCACGTTCATTGCAGCCTCGTCCTTCACAAGAGAGTTAACAGGGTCCAAGCTTGGCTCCACTCGACTGGTCTCCTCTTCAAAATTCTGGCAAAGTTTTGCATACACGATCCAAGGATAAGTCAATTTTCATAGACTGAGTCGACACAAAAACCAGTCGGAACTGAATGTGCACCTTCAAGATTAAGGTACAACTTCTTGGCGAGGCTCCCCAAGTAGCTCTCCAGGTCGTCCCTCCTGCGAGCGATGCCTTCCAGCTTCTCACTCAGGGTGAGGTTCTCCTTCTTCCAACGTGAACACTCCCTGTTGGCTTCATTCAGAGCGGTCTTCAGCTTGGTATTCTCTTCTTCTAAATGGTCCTGATCCTTCTTCGCCAGAGCTTCGTTCAGTTTTTCTGCGAAGAAATGATGATTGAATCGGAAATAACAAAAGGGTACTCAAGCCCAAAGACTAACCAATCGACAAAGTCGTCTTACCTGCGGCGCCGTCTCTGACCTTCTGCAGCTCTGTTCTGGACAGCTCCAGATCAAGGTTCAGCTGAATCTTCTGCTTCTCCATCTCAGTATAGCGAGCTGTGAGTTCGCAGGATTTCTGTAAAAGCAAAATCAGTCGACAGACGTCCAAGATAAGTTGCTTCCGAGTAACTAAGGGACAATGACGACGTTTCTAAGACCACAACCGAATCAAAAACATTCGACAGTAGTCTTGGGGACTACACCCAGTGGGTGCACTCAGCGTGCCCCCACTGGTTTGACCGAAAAAAGGGGAATCGAGAAAAAGTTCCACTCGACCTGGCCCGACCAAACCGAGTGAAGAAATACAACTACATCAACACAATGTAAAGACTACAGTCGACTGCCAGCAGTCCACCGTAGTCTCGGGGACTACACCCAGTGGGTGCACTTAGCGTGCCCCCACTTGTCCAAGGATTGGCAGATTTCGCCAGATTTCGCCACATGTATAATCTAGATCCCACCAGATTTCGCCACATGTATAATCTAGAAGACTCCATGGTTGAACTTAAGCATAATGCACAAACATCAAAACACAAGCACTTCTTATTTGTTCTAGAATCTTCCGTATCAGAATTGCCCAGATGTTTTTCTACATGATTTGCCATTATTTGTTTTTACTTTATGTCTTACGACACACAATTCCCTGAATCTTAAAATAGATTAGCTTTCTTATAAAAACTAGATGATTTTGAATGAAATGAACTATAAGAATTAAACGAACATCTACATCATGCATATATGACTCAAAGCTTGCATGCTATAATGTGGTATTTATTCATAATTTGGTTGCCAAATCTCATGCGTGCAATGGACGTGTACCTTACTCTAGTCTAAATGGTGTTTGTGTGTCTGTTGTGCGTGTTGAGGTGCAAATTGTCTTCTTTGGGTACACATTAAGCTTGTTCTTCCGAAATTTCAAGCCGCGCCTTGTTATGCCAAAAATTCAAGCTAGCGTCTCTGTCTATCGTGCTGCAAAACTCCCGCCTCTTCAACCCGCGCCTTGTTAGCCCGAAATATTTAAGATATATCTTTGTCTCGTTGTGCTCCGACAACTCCCTCCATGTCAACCCGCGCCTTGCTATTCCAAAATTACAACGCGCGCGAAAACTCCCACCTCCTGTGAAATCCAGACACGCGAAATGCCCGTGGTACCCCTGAACCGAAAGAACCGCCTCAAATCGGTGGGGGTACTTTTAACTTACCCCATATTTCGGACAAGCGCGTCTCTAAGCCATGGTTCCCCACTGCCATCCCATCCGCCCACCCATTCGTACACCGAGGCCACGAAAACCCGCGACGAAACCCCACACCCTGCTCCGTCCTCCACCAGCCGGAGCCTCTTCCCCGATGACGTCATCCACAGCAACACCTCGACGTCCCTCATCCACCGTACCGGATGAGGATCCGTCGGCGATCTCATCGTCCCGCCGGTTCAGCCACCCCGTCCTCCACCTCCAAGGAGTTGTCCCGATGTTCCCCTCGTCTTTTGTGCCACCTCCATTCCCACACCGCCGTCTTCACCTGCACCACCAGAAGAGCATCATCATCACCGTTTCCTCGGATGAAGCTGCGGCCTAATCGGCACCACCAAAGAGGTTGTACACTAATCGCCGCATTTTCTTCTTGATTTGATCTCATGGTGCTGCCGGCGCTCTGTCCCGAGCCGACACGGCGCGACTCCATCCACGGCGACATCGCCGACCACTTCCTCCACGGCGTCGCTCCCTCGGCGGCGACGTCCACATCAGTAGGACCTGCTGCTGCTTTAGCTCTCGCTCGCGCTGCTGCTCTGCTCTTGCTCTCATTCCCCTGCCTAGTCTGCTCTTGCTATTGCTCTTGTTCGTGCTGCTGCTCTCGCTCTTGCTCTTGCTTGCGATGCTGCTCCGATTTAGCTACACTTCAGTCAACTGAATCAACTTTTGGGTCAGTCGATTTTCAGGTGGTGGGGGGGGGGGCTCGCCGGGGTGAAGGAAGAACTAGCCGCAGCGGGGAGGGGGGCTCGCCGGAGAGATACCCCACTATCTATCTTACGGTTCAGGATGGGGGAGGTGGCGGGGCGTTGGCGGGGCGGTGGCGTGGGGATCACCGGAGAAAAAGCTCGGCACGGGGTGGCCTAGAGGGATGGCCGGGGCAGCGGCGGACCGGCGGTGGGGAGTGTTTTCGGGGCGGGCGGGGCAGCGCACCGCCGGCCGCGGGCGGCGGGGGGCTGCTGTTTGGCCGGCTCAGGGGGTGGAGGTTGAAGATGGACCGCAGGCCCTTGATTTCATATCCAACGGCTGCAAAATCGACTGAACAGAGATGAAAAAGTCAGTCGACCGACGTGTAGCCTCACCTTGCTAGTGCGTTCAGTTTCGACAGCAAAATTCAGTTTCGACGGCAAAATTCAGTTTCGACAGTTCAGTTCAGTTTCGACATTAAGTTCAGTTTCGACAGTTAAGTTCAGAGATGAGCGGCTGATGTATTTTACATCTAGCACTTTGTGGTTATGTATTTTACGTCATGTATTGGAGATGCTATTAGAATTCCTCTCAGGTTAACGTTGTTCATTGTCTCTCTTGTCCCGCTTCAGCCTCGGCGTCGTACAACTCACCGGAGCTGCTCCAACGACGAAACCCTCCATCACAGCGGAGTAGTACCTCGGGCTCCATCTCCAGACGCCTAAGATCTTCTTCCCCTCCTCCGACAGCCAAGTCAGCTGGAGCATCCTCACCGGCCAACCCAATCACGCTGAGATCAACATGGCTTCGCCAAAGAGGTTCTACACTTGTTGCATCTCTTTTTTACTCTACATGTTATATATATTATCCACTGAGCACTCGTAGTAACGGGAAATACGATTATTTTATCCTACTATATGACAAGCAGTGAGGTACCAGGCAACTTAGCTATCCGTGATGGACTCTCTTGAATGCCATCATTATTTATCTCTGCGCGTTTCAGATGTGCATTTGTCGATGGGCCTCGGAGTTGAGCTAGTATGGTAGTGGCCTGGGTCCAAAGTAATAGAAGTAGCAAAAAAACATTTTTTTATTATAGGATTTTCCTTGCTCAAGCCTTCCTACTGGAATTGCCAGTGCTTGAAAGGAAAAGTGAATGAAAAACATCGGAATTGGAATGTTTCCTATAGTACTATTTTTCATGAATTTGGTGCAAAGGAATGGAGCAAAGGAAAACTGTAGGATTTGTTCCTTTAGTGTCTCCTTGAAAGAAAAACCATAGGAATTCTAATTTCCACTTCTCCTCCTTTTCATATTCCTATTCATCAAGCACAAGACTAAGAGATAGTAGCATAATAGCATTATAACCGTACATTTTCTTGTGGTTTGACTTAATCTCACCATGCTTTTTTACATCCCGTGATCTTCCAATTGTTGTGAATCAAACACCCAGATTGGCAGAAATCCTGTGTTTTTAAATTCTCTATTTTGCACATGCATTCCTATCCTATTCCTGTCTATTTCCTATCCCTGCATTGTTAGAATCCTCAAATTCAAACAAGCCCTTACTCAATTACTTCTGTTACAGATATGTGTCAAAGAAAACCTTGTGTAGTTTGTCCTGCTCCTGCGGCGCTGTGTTCCACCCCAGCTCAGCTGCTCCAACGACGAAAGGGTTCACCATAGCAGGGATCCGCTCTTGAGACTGTCTTTCGCCGCCTCAGATCTTCCCCGCCGCCGGCAGCCACGGCAACTGCATTACCATCATCATCTGAGCAGATGACCTTGAGGACTACACGGGTCCGCAAGAGAGGTTGCACTCTTTCGTGTTTGCTTACGTTATGCGTCGCTTAATATGATGACATGCTACATTATCGTCGTGTTCACCTATTAGACTCCGAGTCAGTTCCAAACTAATGCTGAAAGTTGAGTTTTTAAATGGTTGTGGGGTACATATTGGGGCAGCAATCAGTACTATCTGTCTACTATCTGGTTAATCTCTGGTGTCTACTATGAGTTTCATGTTGGGTGCAAACAAACATTAAAGGAGCCATTATCTGTATTTTTTAACTAAAGCTATTATCTGCCTGCTATGATTGGTTTTGGGTCTATCCACAGTTTGCTACCATCACTCTGGATTTGTGCATGCACTCCTTACATATTCTCACTATGTTTTATTCCTATGCATGCCAGTTATTGTACACAATGGAACTGATCATGTAGAGCAAAAGAGACGAGCCTTGCGTGGCAATAAAATTTCATGTAGACGTCGTTCCATGGTGGGCGCAAAGGCAGCCCCCCTCCACCCATTTCGGATCATAATCAAGAGGAAGATAACTGTTATGAGGGGGATTCAGAAGGAGAAGACCACTCCTATTTACCCCATGAGGTCTTCGCTCTAACTTGGCATGCTGATGTTGGTAATATCATGCATATGGTGCCTTGCATTGCTTACTGTATACATTAAAGATGTCATCTGCTTAGTTTAGACATGCTTTGTGTCAATGACATCTGTTTAGTTTCTTTATTGTATATGTGAATCATGCAATGCCATCTTGTCTACCTAGGCATCATATATGTGAATTTTGCAATGCCACCTTGGTTAGCCAGTCATCTTATATGTGAATTATATGATGCCATCATTTTTTTATTACGTGTTAAATTTGTCAACAATTTTAGTACATTCAATTACTCTTCCTGTGCATCAGCCATTTGGCATGGTCATGGAAAAATGTGGAGTGGAAACAAGGTCTTCAGAGCAGACAATGCTATCTGATGAAGCGCATGTCTTGCTGGTTACCGATAGCTCCTCAGAGGAGGATTCAGAGACAGATGACCAGTCATATTCCCCCCCCCCGAGGTGCATGCCCTAACTTGGCAGGGTTATGTTGCTCATATCGTGCATATGGTATCTTGCATTGCTATGTCATTTGCTTAGTTTAGACATGCTTTGTGTGAATGCCACCTGTTTAGTGTCTAATTACCATATATGTGAATTATGCAATGCCATATGCAATGTTATCTTGTTGCAAGCCATTATGTATGTGAATTATGCAATGCCATGCTGTTTAGGCAAGCGTCATATATGTGAATTATATCATGCCATCCTTTTTTTTGTATTTCTCATTGCTTTTGTCGACAATGTTTGTATATTCAACTGCTCTTCCTATGCATCAGCCATTTGAATTGGTGATGGAGAAATCTGGAGTGAAAACAAGGTCTTCGGAGCAGACAATGCTACCTGCTGAAGCAGATATCTTGCTGGTTACAGATAGCTCTTCAGAGGAGGATTCAGAGGCAGATGACCAGTCATATTATCCCCCTGAGGTGTATGCTCAAACTTGGCAGGGTTATATTACTCATATAATGCATATGTTGTATTGCAATGCTTAGTTTTTACATCATATACACAATATTGAATGCCATCTCCTTAGTTGACACATCATATATGCGATTGCCCTCTGCTCACTTCCTTAGTGTATAAATCATATATTTGAATTATGTCATGCTATGATGTTTACATAGACAGCATGTATCTGAATTATGGCATGCCAACCCATTTTCTAAAGACATGATGCCCAGTGGATGTAATATGTGTAATAGCCGTGATAGCCTAGTGTAAGTTGCTTGCTTATTTATTTCCTTGTTGTCTTGTTTATTTGTTTGCTTGTAGTCAGTGTAGTTCTTTTTCTGCGGTTTGCTACTGGCTGCAATAACCTATTTTTTAAAACTAGGCCACAATAACCATGGGCTAATATTTACTGTAGTGACACTGGGCCTCCTACGGGCCGTAGAAACTGTGGGCCTTCTACGGGCCGTATAAACAGTGGGCCTTCTACGGGCCGTAGAAGCAGTGGGTCTTCTACGGGCCGTAGAAACAATGGGCCTTCTATGGGCCGTATCATCAATGGGCCTTCTACGTGTCGTATCATCAATGGGCCTTATACGGGCCGTATGATTGATTGGCCAAACATGGGCCGGACAGACCGCATTCTGGCCGTAAATGGGCTAGAGTTGGAATCGTCCGTTCATGGGCCGACCATAACGGGCCATCGTTAATAGGCCGTATTTGATGACGCTATGAAAACGGCCCAACGTATTAACGGACCACAAACGGGCCGACTGTAACCATGGGCTGAATTTGGCCCACAAGTAGAAAATGACAGTAATGGGCCGTAAGTAAACGAATGTTGGAAGTGAGCCCAAGAATAAATGGGCTCTGAAGAAGGCTGGAAGATAACATGGGCTGGAAACAGCCCAACGGTATAACAGGCCGTTGATGGGTATAAAGTGATACACTGTTCATCACGGGCCAGTTTCACCACGGGCCGTTAACGGGTGTAAAGTGATACACTGTTCATTACAGGCCAGTTTCACCACGGGGCGTTAATAGGCCAAGAGTTACATAGGGCCTCATATGGGCCGAAAGACGTCATGGGCCATACATGGGCCAGAAGTGAAAACAGGCTGAAATCTTATTGGGTGGCCCAGATGACGCTACTGGGCCTAATTCGGATAGGGCGTAACGGGCCTTGGGTTAGCGGGTTGTAAATGGGCTACATTCGAACAAGCCGTTAACTGGCTTTCCATGGGCCGACCCGCCAGCTTTTGACCAAGTCAAACGAGCCGGTCTTTACACAGGAATGGGCCTCTGTTGGGCCATGCCATGTGTCGATGTATCATAGGCGCCTATCTGACCCACTAACGAGCTAACACGTGTTTCGTCTGGCCAACAAGAATTTTACACGTGGAAATTTCCCATTGGTCAGGGCTGTTAACGGGTTATTGGATCCAAAACCCGACCCGATAGCTTAACCACGTTCCGTTACGGTGGATGCCACGTGTCGGTCACCCTTGACGAAAGCACTTCTGTGACACGCGATTTATCGTCATGGAAGTGGACACTTCCGTGATGATAATTTTGGTAATGTCATGGAACACTTGTACGACATCACAGGTATGACTATCTTGATTCTGTCATAAATTTGTCATGGATGTACATGCATGACAAAAAAGCGACCTACTGTGACAAACACGTATCATCACGGAAGTGTATTTTTTTTGTAGTGCAAATGATAAAATGTAAAAAGGAAGGGTGAAGATCACCATGACTCTTATGCAAGGTAGGAGATAAAAGTAAAAGATAGGCCCTTCACAGAGGGAAGCAGAGATTGTCATGCGCTTTTATGGTTGGATGCACAAAATCTTAATGCGAAAGAACGTCACTTTATATTGCCACTTGTGATATGGACCTTTATTATGCAGTCTGTCGCTTTTATTTCTTGCATATCGCACGATCGTATAAAGTTTATTTTCTCCCACACTAATAAGTCATACATATTTAGAGAGAAATTTTTATTTCTTTGCACCAATGACAACTTACTTGGAGGATCTTACTCAATCCATCGGTAGGTATGGTGGACTCTCATGGCAAAACTGGTTTAAGGGTATTTGGAAGCACACGTAGTATCTCTACTTGGTGCTATGAATTTGGCTAGCATGAGAGGGAAAGGCAAGCTCAACCATGTTGGATGATCCATGATAATATAATTTATTTCAGATGTAAGAAAACATAACCCATTACGTTGTCTTCCTTGTCCAACATAAACTCTTTAGCATGTCATATTTTAATGAGTGCTCACAATCATAAAAGATGTCCAAGATAGTATATCTATATGTGAAGACCTCTCTTTCTTTATTACTTCCTATTAATTGCAACGATGACCAAAACTATGTTTGTCAACTCTCAACAACTTTTATTCATCATACCTTTTTATATGTGAGCTCATTACTCTCCATAAAGATCCATATGATCTCTTTGTTTATTTTTATTTCTTTCTCTTTTCTTTTATTCACTTAGGATCATGGCAAAATAATCAAGCCCTTGACTCAACACTAATATTTATTATATATAGCTCACTGACTCGATTACATAGAAGGATCATAAAGCAAAACTCACAACTAGATCATACTATGAACTTTTATTCTACTAGATCAAGATATTACCAAAAGGATCGAACTAAGAAAAACGGTAAAGATAAAAGTGATGGTGATACGATACCGGGGCACTCACCCAAGCTTGGCAGTTGCCAAGGGGAGTGCCCATAACCATGTGATTATCTCTCTCTTTTCGGGGGCGGTGATGTGATGTTCTTGGCGATGATGCCCTTCAGGATACGATTCTCCTCCTCGAGCTTATTGACTTGCTGCTTGAGGTCCATTATTTCCTTTCGGAGTTTTCCTGTAATAGCCAAAGCTCCCAGCACACAAGGGTGCTGCATAGCTGCGGGAGAACCAGTGACACTCCTTTTCATATTCTCATAAGAAAGAAATCTAACATTGGAAGGGATAACCGAGTTTGGAATAGCCGAGCTCTGCAGTTCTCCCATTGTGAATCCAGCTCGGAAGCGGGAGGTGACTTCTTGATGCTCTTCCATGGCATCTATCCTCTTCAATTCGGCCTCCATCTCTTCCTCTGTTGCTGGCCCAAAGAGGTCAACATTGTTGTTTTTCATTGATCTCGGTGCCGGATGAGACACCCGGCTCTCCACGACTGACTCTTGCGAAGACATCTTGCTCTAATCTGCAATAGCAACAGCTCGAAACAAAGACAAGAGATATTTGCGTGATACGGGAGTCAAAACCTCCGGGAGATTATATAATGAATTTTTACTGACCAAAATACGTGTTGTGTAAGAAAACGGAGTCTGGAAAGCGCACGAGGTGCCCATGAGGTAGGGGGCGCGCCCAGTAGGGTAGGGCGCGCCCTCCACCCTCGTGGAGGCCACGTGTCCTTCCCGGACTGCTTCTTATTTTTCTATTTTTCTAAATATTCCAAAACGGATAAATATTGCCTTAAAAACTATTTTGGAGTCGGTTTACTTACCGTACCACATACCTATTCTTTTTCGGAGTCTGAAACGTTCCGGAAAGTGTCCCTTATGTATTCCTCCGGGGTTACGGTTTCAATTACATTGGTTTCAACATTTATGGGATTACCTGAGATATAATGTTTGATTCTTTGTCCGTTCACCACCTTCGGATTTGTGCCTTCGAAGTTGTTGATTTTTATGGCACCGGAACGATAGACCTCCTCGATAATGTAAGGACCTTCCCATTTAGAGAGAACTTTTCCTGCAAAAAATCTTAAACGAGTGTTGTATAGCAATACATAATCACCTACATTAAACTCACGCTTTTGTATCCTTTTATCATGCCATCTTTTAACTTTTTCTTTAAACAACTTGTCATTTTCTTAGGCTTGGGTTCTCCATTCATCAAGTGAGCTAATATAAAATAACCTCTTCTCACCAGCAAGTTTAAAATCATAATTGAGCTCTTTAATAGCCCAATATGCCTTGTGTTCTAGTTCGAGAGGTAAGTGACATTATTTTCCATAAACCATTTTATACGGAGACATACCCATAGGATTTTTATATGCAGTTCTATAGGCCCATAATGCATCATCAAGTTTCTTGGACCAATTCTTTCTAGATCTATTAATAGTCTTTTGCAAAATTAATTTGAGCTCTCTATTACTCAATTCTACTTGACCACTAGACTGTGGATGATAAGGAGATGCAATTAAATGATTAACATCATATTTAGGAAGCATTTTATGGAAAGCACCATGAATAAAATGTGAACCACCATCAGTCATTAAATATCTAGGGACTCCAAATCTTGGAAAAATAACTTCTTTAAGCATTTTAATAGAAGTGTTATGATCAGCACTACTAGTTGGAATAGCTTCTACCCACTTAGTAACGTAATCAATAGCAAATAAAATATGTGTATATCCATTAGAGGCAGGAAAAGGTCCCATATAGTCAAAGCCCCAAACATCAAATGGTTCAATAATGAGTGAATAGTTCATAGGCATTTCTTGACGTCTACTAATATTACCAATTCCTTGACATTAATCACAAGATAAGACAAACTTACGAGCATCTTTGAAGAGAGTAGGCCAATAAAAACCAGATTGCAATACCTTATGTGCAGTTCTATCTTCAGCATGGTGTCCTCCATAAGCTTCAGAGTGACACTTGCGTACGATATGTTCCTGTTCATGCTCAGGTACACAACGTCTAATAACACCATCTACTCCTTCTTTATAAAGATGTGGGTCATCCCAAAAGTAATGCCTCAAATCATAGAAGAACTTTTTCTTTTGTTGGTATGTCAAACTAGGTGGTATGAATTTGGCAACAATGTAATTAGCATAATCAGCATATCATGGAGCAGTATGAGAAGCATTTATGACATTTAATTTCTCATTAGGAAACCTATCATCAATAGGTAGTGGGTCATCAAGCACATTTTCTAACCAAGACAAGTTGTCTGCAACGGGGTTCTCAGCTCCCTTTCTATCAACAATATGTAAAACAAATTCTTGTAGCAAGAGAACCCATCTAATAAGTCTTGGTTTAGCATCTTTCTTCTCCATAAGATATTTAATAGCAGCTTGCTCAGTGTGAATAGTTACTTTAGAATCAACAATATAAGGTCTGAACTTATCACAAGCAAATACAACTGCTAAGAATTCTTTTTCAGTAGTAGCATAATTTCTTTGAGCATTGTCTAGGGTTTACTAGAATATTGAATAACGTTTAATTTCTTATCAACTCTTTTTCCTAGAACAGCACCTACAACATAATCACTAGCATCCCACATAATTTCAAAAGGTAAATTCCAATCAGGTGGCTGAACAATAGGTGCAGAGATCAATGCTTTCTTAAGTATTTCAAATGCTTCGACACAATCATCACAAAAAACAAATGGTATATCTTTTTGTAATAAATTAGTCAGAGGCCGAGAATTTTTTGAGAAGTCCTTAATGGACCTCCTATAAAATCCAGCGTGACCAAGGAAACTTCTTATACCTTTGATGTCCTTGGGACATGGCATCTTTTCAATAGCATCAACCTTGGCTTTATCAACCTCAATACCTCTTTCAGAAACTTTATGCCCCAAGACAATACCTTCATTAACCATAAAGTGGCACTTTTCCCAGTTCAAGACAAGATTAGTTTCTTCACATCTCTGCAAAACTCGATCAAGGTTGCTCAAGCAATCATCAAAAGAAGATACATAGACGGAGAAATCGTCCATGAAAACCTCACAATTCTTTTCATAAAAGTCAGAGAATATAGCCATCATGCATCTTTGAAAGGTAGTAGGTGCATTACATAAACCAAAAGGCATATGTCTATAAGCAAAAGTAGCAAAAGGGCAAGTAAAAGTAGTTTTTGCTTGATCCTTGGCTGACACAGGTATTTGAGGGAAACCAGAATAACCATCTAGAAAGCAAAAATGTGTATGTTTGGATAATCTTTCTAGCATTTGATTTATAAAAGGTAAAGGGTGATGATCCTTTTTAGTGGCCTTATTTAATTTGCGAAAATCAATTACCATCCTATAACTTGTAGTAACTCTTTGAGGAATCAATTCATCTTTATCATTAGGAACGACAATAATACCTCCCTTAGGGACACAATGGACAGGACTTACCCATTGACTATCGGCAACGTGATAGATTATACCTGCCTCAAGGAGCTTTAGTATTTCCTTTCTTACCACTTCTTTCATTTTAGGATTCAGCCGTCGTTGATGATCACAAACTGGTTTAACATCTTCTTCTAAATTTATTTTATGTTGACATAGAGTGGGACTAATGCCCTTAAGATCATCAAGAGTATACCCAATAGCAGCACAGTGCTTCTTCAGAGTTTTCAATAATCTCTCTTCATCATGCTCTGAAAGGTTAGCACTAATAATAACATGATATATCTTTTTCTCATCAAGATAAGCATATTTAAGAGTATCAGGCAATGGTCTAAGCTCAAACACGGGATCACCCTTGGGTGGAGGAGGATCCCCTAGGATTTCAACAGGAAAATTGTTTTTCAGAATAGGTTCCTGTTTAAAGAATACTTCATCTATTTCCCTTCTTTCATTCATAAACATATCATTTTCATGGTCTAGCAAATATTGTTCTAAAGGATCGCTAGGAGGTACGGCAATAGAAGCAAGACCAACAATTTCATCCTTACTCGGTAATTCTTCTTCACGATGTTGTCTACTAAATTTAGAAAAATTAAATTCATGAGACATATCATCTAAACCGATAGTAACAACATCCTTTTTGCAATCTATCTTAGCATTAACAGTGTTGAAGAAGGGTCTACCAAATATAATGGGACAAAAGCTATCTTGTGGGGAACCAAGAACAAGAAAATCAGCAGGATATTTAGTTTTCCCACACAAGACTTCAACATCTCTAACAATTCCCATTGGTGAAATAGTATCTTTATTGGCAAGTTTAATTGTGACATGAATATCTTCTAACTCAACATGTGCAATATCATGCATAATTTCTCTATATAGGTCAATATGTATTGCACTAGCACTGGCACCCATATCACATAAGCCATGATAACAATGATCTCCTATTTTAACAGAAATAAAAGGCATGCCTACCACAGGTCTAGGTTTATTTTTAGCACAAGGTTTAGGAATTCTAGCAGTCTCATCAAGGAAATGAATAACATGCCCATCAATATTATCAGACAAGAGATCTTTAACAATAGCAATATCAGGTTCAACTTTAATTTGCTCAGGAGGTGTATAAGTTTTAATATTTCTTTTATGAACCACAGTTGAAGCTTTAGCATGATCCTTTATCCTAACAGGGAAAGGTGATTTCTCAACATAAGAAGTAGGAACAACAGGATCATTATAAGTGATAGTCTTTTCTTCAACTTTAATAGGTGCAGCTACTTTTGCTTCTATGGGAGGATGATATTTAAACCACTTCTCCTTGGGGAGATCAACATAAGTAGCAAAAGATTCATAGAAAGAAGCTACTATCTTAGAGTCAAGTCCATATTTAGTGCTAAACTTACGGAAAACATCGATATCCATAAAAGATTTAACACAATCAAACTTAGGTGTCATACCAGACTCCTTACCTTCGTCGAGGTCCCAATCTTCAGAGTTGCATTTAGTTCTTTCCAATAAATCCCATTTGAATTAAATAGTCTTCATCATAAAAGAGCCAGCACAAGAAGTATCGAGCATGGTGCGATTGTTATCAGAAAGCCGAGCATATAAATTTTGAATAATCATCTCTCTTGAGAGCTCATGATTGGGGCATGAATATAACATTGATTTAAGCCTC